>NC_054708.1:24000915-24123415 GCF_016097555.1 Gigantopelta aegis | reverse complement strand
TACACAAATATTCGTGCTAACCTGAGACCTTTTTACCATGTATTTCACGAGCGTAGGAAGGTGCCAAAAGGGGGGAGGGGGGGGGGGGCACACTTTTATATTTATACACTTTTACACTATTATAAAGCAAATATAAAGCAAAATATCTTAGAAATAATTAATGGGAGCCCGTACGCCTGTGGCCGTGGCCTCACAGAAATGTATACTTCTCTATTTTAAAACCGATAAGCGTGCTGCTATTTCGGTTGTTTGTTTTACAAAGTGTTACAAACATGGCGACATACGTTTATATAATGTTGTTTGACTGCAGTTGGCGATAACCGTTAACAGCAGTAACCAAACATGTTTATTACAATTATTGGAGATGTGTTTGTAACGTTAGGTTTCATCGATAATAGTTTACGACACTTCAGTACCAAACTATTTGTGATTTATAGCGGTGTGTAGATTTCACTTATACTGTTAAACAATGGATGAATAAACTACTTTTTCAGGTCAACCCAAATGTATATGTTATCGTGGAAAAACGTTCTTAGGTTGCTTTATAACTGGAAGTGAATTAAGGTTCCTCAGCTCTATGTTCCCCCAGGGTTAGGGCAGGCCCGTAGGAACGACTTTGGGTGTGGGGTGGGCACTGACGGATCGGGTACAAACTATATCAGATTTTGGTTACAATGGCAAACATTAATACGCCCCCCCCCCCCCCCCGGTTCCTACGGGCCAGTTAGGGTTAGGGTTAGGGTTAGCGGAGGGAACATAGTGCTGAGGGGAAATAGATATGATCCCATTTACATTATGTCAATGTATTTTTTGTCATTGTACGATAGTGGCTAGGCAGAGATTCGATCACATAGACTTTGGGATAAAGCCTTGTAACATTCTCTTTGAGAATGGCCAATACAGCACAAATTGAAATTTGAGTAAAAGTCAGTATCTATCTGTGATATTTGTATTTTTGCACAGTTCTTTACACTGTTTTTATTTAAATCTTGAATTTTTATATTGATGTTGATCATCACCTTATTTGTTTGCATTACTATAGTTTGACACCCAATAGCCTATGTATTTTTCGTGCTGGGGTGTCGTTAAACATTCATTCATTCGTTACTGAAATGCTGGGCTTATACTACTAATTATTTGACCGGATCCAACCATTGTACATCGCTGCCGTCCATAGTGTGCATACGCTAAAATATGTTACGTTTATAAAACTTAAAAGGCCCATATTTTCGAAGCCTTCTTAGTGCTATGAAATCGTAAAATTATCGTAGGTTGTGACATCAGTACAGCACACGCATTAATGACGTCATAGCTTACGATGTTTTACGATTTCGTAGGCTAAGATTGTTTCGAAAATATGGGCCCAGATGTTTATATTTATTCATAATTGTAATACTAGATACATTTTAAACTTGGCTCGCTAACAACTCAAGCAAGGTAATGGGTAGCCCGAGTACTCTGACGGTAGGAGAGCTAGACGGGCATTTGGACAGTTCTTAACACTCTCTTACAGTTTTATCACCTGTCCAAATGTCCGTTTATAGTCCGCTGCACAGGAATCGTATTTTTTCATACTATGTAATTTACTACAAGTTATTTATATCTAAGCCGATTGATTTGTAAATTGTACACATAAATTGTATTTCTTTGTTATTTCTAAAACATTTTTTTCTTCTTACGTCAAACCAAACTAAATTTATTTACAAAAAAAACCAAACCCAAACATTTTAATAGAATGATGGAACGGATTATAGCTCTCCTACCGTCAGAGTACTCGGGCTAGTACAGGTAATAGGTAATATATAGTTGCGTGTCGTGCTCTACTGGTATCTAAGTAAAAGGTATGCGACACCCACATCAATAGGCAATAATAATAATAATAGTAATAATATAACAGACCTATATGTATCGATCATTCGGCAGTTAGGATCAAAGGAAGGGTTTATCAGGGACGTAGGCTAGGTGGGTTCGGACGAACGGGGGCCCGCTGAAGCAAATGGTCCGCTTTCAGAACTAAAACATACATGTTTATACATATGGAGTTTCTGGTGGTGCAAAAACTAAATAGAAAAAGGTCCACTTGGTTCATATTCGAACCCTACCCCCCCCCCCCCCCCCCCCCCCCCCCCCCAGGTCCAGATCACGCTACGTCCCTGTTTATGAATAACTTAACTTCAATATATGTAGTTTACCACTGGCGTAAACACACATTAACCATGACCCATATATATTAATAATTTGGGATATGCAAGATATTATTATTCATAATATCGCAAGTTAAAAAAAGTACCAGGCTAAAACACTGTGTACCGGGCTATTAAAAAAAAAAAAAACTACAAAAAATATTTACCATATAACTTGCTGGGCCATACAAATGCAATCAAGGACATTAGTGAGACTCCCGCAAGGACGGTCACTCACGGCCCGTCCAGGCATTTTAGCGCGGGGGGGTGGGGGGGGGGGGTAGCCTGTGGCGAGTGAAGTTTACAGTGGGGTCGTCATGCACCCCCGGAAAATATATTGAAGGAAAAAAATCTGTTTGAGCAGAGGGCGCAGTCGACCCTGAACATCCCCCGCACACGCACACGCACCTTCCGTCATCCTACCGATCCATCGTTACCCTTGACGACCGACTAATTGAATTCCCTCTTAGGTGAGGGTGACTTCAAACGGCATCTTGTATCGACTTGCATTCGTTCATTATCTTTGTCCAACACCCAGTAGCTGGTTTTCCTTTGTATTGGGTGTCATTAAACATTCTTTCATCCATCCATCCATCCATCCATTCATCTATACATTCAGTCCTTTAGTCACTCATTCCGGCATTCATTCCAAACCGACCGGCCTCGGTGGCGTCGTGGTTAGGCCATCGGTCTACAGGCTGGTAGGTACTGGGTTCGGATCCCAGTCGAGGCATGGGATTTTTAATCTAGATACCGTCTCCAAACCCTGAGTGAGTGCTCCGCAAGGCTCAATGGGTAGATGTAAACCACTTGCACCGACCAGTGATCCATAACTGGTTCAACAAAGGCCATGGTTTGTGCTATCCTGCCTGTGGGAAGTGCAAATAAAAGATCCCTTGCTGCCTGTCGTACAAGAGTAGCCTATTTGGCGACAGCGGGTTTCCTCTAAAAAAACCAGTGTCAAAATGACCATATGTTTGACGTCCAATAGCCGATAATAAGATATAAAAAAATCAATGTGCTCTAGTGGCGTCGTTAAATAAAACAAACTTTACTTTACTTTCATTCCAAACCGTTTTTTTACCTTCCGACAATTTTGTACGTACGAAAAAAAATATACATCATATATATTACAAAAACACCGACACCGACTGTTACAAACACACGACCACAGACACACTGGATATACTCAATTGGTATTTAAAGAAGAAAATGTATTTATTTTGTTATATTAGTCGTCAAAACGACTGTTAGTCAAAAACAGCTTACAATGGCTGCAAACTCAGAACAGTGCCTTTAAGATTCTCAGTCACAATATCAACTCAATTGGGAGACCTGTTTGCCATTCACCCAAGAGCTGAGACCTATGTTATATTTATCTGTATTACTATGTTTCATGTCGGAAAGGAAAATACAACCAACTTCTGACTTCTGTTATTCATTTAATATTCCGGTAAACGACACGGAAAATCTACACTGTGTTAATATATAATATATGAGGGGTACGGGTCCCCTGGTTCAACCCTGCTATCCGCCTCTGATGTAGGGCAATTATAGTCTAAGCAAGAAAACCTACCGGTATTTAATATGTAAATATCGTTGTTAAATTGGCAAGAACAAAGTAAAGTAAAGTGTGTTTTATTTAACGACGCCACTAGAGCACATTGATATTTTTTTTATCTTATCATCGGCTATTGGACGTCAAACATATGGTCATTCTGACACTGTTTTTAGAGAAAACCCGCTGTCGCTACATAGGCTACTCTTTTACGACAGGCAGTAAGGGATCTTTTATTTGCGCTTCCCACAGGCAGGATAGCACAAACCATGGCCTTTGTTGAACCAGTTATGGATCACTGGTCGGTGCAAGTGGTTTACACCTACCCATTGAGCCTTGCGGAGCACTCACTCAGGGTTTGGAGTCGGTATCTGGATTAAAAATTCCATGCCTCGACTGGGATCCGAACCCAGTACCTACCAACCTGTAGACCGATGGCCTAACCACGACGCTGGTTGGCAAGAACAATTAGTTCGCTTGGCAGCAAACATTCAATGGTATGAAACGCAAGAACAGTTCACGACATTCAGTGTATATATAGAAATATTGTCAATGGTCTACCCGCTTTACTGGTTTGACCCTGACACCTCCTTTGATAGCACACACACAAATACTGTTAATTTAGAGGGGAAGGATTACCACACAAAAGAAAAACAGAAATGAAAAGTGCAATAAAAAATCCATTAACGATAAATAGCAAAAGAATAAAGAAAGAAAGAAATGTTTTATTTAAAGAAAGAAAGAAAGAAAGAAATGTTTTATTTAACGACGCATTCAATACATTTTATTTACGTTATATGGCGTCAGACATATGGTTAAGGACCACACAGATATTGAGAGAGGAAACCCGCTGTCGCCACTTCATGGGCTACTCTTTTCGATTAGCAGCAAGGGATCTTGTATATACACCATCCCACAGCTTTGATATACCAGTCGTGGAGCACTGGCTGGAACGAGAAACAGCCCAATGGGCCCATCGACGGGGATCGATCCCACACCGACCGCGCATCGAGCGAGCGCTGTACCACTGGGCTATGTCCCGTCCAGCAAAAGAATAAATAAAATAACACTGCGCGGCAAGAACAAATATGGAGTTTCCAATAGTAGTGGTAAAAGTAGTAGTAGTAGTGGTAGTTGTTGTTTACAATAGAAAGAAATGTTTTTTTATTTAACGACGCACCCAACACATTTTTATTTTACGGTTATATGGCATCAGACATATGGTTAAGGACCATACAGATATTGAGAGGAAACCCGCTGTCGCCACTACATGGGCTACTCTTCCGATTAGCAGCAAGGGATCTTTTATTTGCGCTTCCCACAGGCAGGATAGCACAAACCATGGCCTTTGTTGAACCAGTTATGGATCACTGGTCGGTGCAAGTGGTTTACACCTACCCATTGAGCCTTGCGGAGCACTCACTCAAGGTTTGGAGTCGGTATCTGGATTAAAAATCTCATTCCTCGACTGGGATCCGAACCCAGTACCTACCAGCCTGTAGACCGATGGCCTACCACGACGCCACCGAGGCCGGTTGTTGTTTACAATAGAGTGAAACAAGAGTCTGTGACTTTCAAACAGGGAAATGCTCTATTAAAATGGACTAGAACTCGTTTCCTTAACCGAGGTACGCGTGTTTACAGAATTACGAAAAATGCTTTCGTGATGACCAATAACACTTCGATTGTTCTGATTCAAAGTACCAAAAACGACACTAATAATTAAAAATTAGGGTTTGCGACTTTAATGTTTATGTCACACGTTATTTTTCGCTAATTGTCGTCTATTGTAGAGAACTGTCCACGGTGGGGTAGAGGTTAAGCCATAGAGGCTGGACGTAGCTCAGTGGTACATCAAAGGCCGTGGTATGTACCACCCTGTCTGTGGGATGGCTCATATAAAGATCCCTTGTTGCTAATCGAAAAGAGTAGCCCATGAAGTGGCGACAGCGGGTTTCCTCTCTCGATATCTGTGTGGTCCTTAATCATATGTCTGACGCCATATAACCGTAAATAAAACATGTCCTTCTTCTTTGTATCTACCCGATGCCGCATTTCGCAAAGTTCCTTTTGTACTCGGGTCCAGTCGACTACCGCCGAACCGTATATACATATTGTGCTAAATATTGTGAACGAAGATGGATTCCATAAATACAACCGCAATGGAGGCCGCCATCTTTGTTACTTAACACAGAAATGGCTATATACGTGGCTGCCGTGTATATAGCCTCGGATAATGAGGGATGGCCATATACACTGCGGTCACATTTTTGGTGGAAAGCCCAGTGTACGGCCACAACGCCCCCGACTAAACATCCCAGTGCGAAGCACGGGTTACACCTACTAGTTTAAAAAGACTTCTTAAAACATATATATTTTTGTACGAACGAAATTATTGGTAGCTAAAATCCAGTTTGAGGTACTACCGGCCTCGGTGGTGTCGTGGTTAAGCCATCAGGCATAAGGCTGGTAGGTACTGGGCTCGCAGCCCGGTACCGCTCCCACACAGAGCGAGTTTTAACGACTCAATGGGTAGGTGTAAGACCATTACACCCTCTTCTCTCTTATAAACCACCAACAAATAATAACTAACCCACTGGCCTGGACAGACAGCCCAGATAGCTGAGGAGTTCGCCCAGGATAGCGGGCCTGAACCTTAATTGGATATAAGCACGAAAATAAGTTGAAATGAATGAATGAATTAATTAATTAATTAATTAATTAATTAATTAATTACATACATGCATTAGGATAATCAGAATTACATTGAGTATGTGGTTGCAGACATTCAACACGAACAAATGTAAATGTAATCGTAATATTTACAATGGACGAAACCCAGGACAGTAAATATACCTGCCAAGCCTGTGACCTCTTTTATGTAGCTAATTCGGTTAATTTGACGTGTACCCTGGGCGACACAGATGTGTATCTCTTAGTAAATATACGCTCGCTGAATGCACAATCCACACAAATTAAAGCCTTTACTAGTTAGCGTTGTCATTGCGAACATTGTACAGATTCGGGTTTCTCCGTCTCAGTTATTTAAGTTGTTCCTAGTCTCAGCACATCATACAAAAGATCCCTTGCTACTAATGGGGGAAAAAATGTAGCGGGTTTCCTCTCTATGACTGTGTTAAAATGACCATATGTTTGACATCTAATAGTCGATGATTAACAAATCAATGTTCTCTAGTGGTATCGTTAAACAAAGCAAACAAACAGACTTTAGACCAATAGCTGAAGTCTATTTTTGTGCTCGGGTTTTTTTAAAGGGACATTCCTGAGTTTGCTACATTGTAAGATATTTCCGACTAATAAAATATTTCTACGATTAAACTTACATATTAAATATATTTTCTTGTTTAGAATATCAGTGTCTGTATAAGCAATGTGTTTCTGGTCGTCTTAATATTTGTAAGAAGCCCAAACTGGATTTTGTCTTCAAATAATTTCGTACGTACGAAAAAATGGTTTTTAGGAAATAAAATGAATTTTAACCTAGTACAAATATTAGAACGGTGAGAAACACGTTTAATATATAGCCACTACTATTTTATGCAGAAAAATATATTTGATATGTAATTACAATCGTTAAAAAGTCTCGGTTAGTCGATAACATCTTAAAAATTGCAGCAAACTCAGGAATGTCCCTTTAAGCGTGCATATACTCATTTATTATTTAGACCAATATTCCTTTCAATTCATTTCACTTGGGGGGCAGGGCGTAACCCAGTAGTAAAGTGCATCAATCCCCGTATGTTGGTTCATTTCATCCTCTCTGTAGGGTGGTGTATCAGAGGCGGATCTAGTGGGGGGCAGGGGCCCGGGGCCCCCTAAATTTTGCGACAGTTATAATTTTATTATATATTAATTTTCATTTTTTTTTTTACGATCCCCCTTCAAACCTCCCCCAAAGTTCCCTTGGCATTCCGCCTCATGTCATCACCCCCCCCCCCCAATGCATTTTCTTGATCCGCCACTGCGCATATAAAAGATGCCCTCCTGCTAATCGAATAGGGTAGACCACGGAGTGTAGGCAGCAAGTTTCCTCTCAATTATCTGTGTGGCCGTAACAATAATTAATACTCTAATAATAGGCCTTATGCCCTATGACCTTCAATAAAATGTGTTGATTGCGTCGTTAAATGAAACATTATGTGCGTGTGCAGGACATTGTACACAGGAAGGGGGTCTAGAAAGAAAGAAATGGTTTATTTAACGACGCACTCAAACACGTCTTATTTACGGTTATATGGCGTCGGACATATGGTTAAGGACCACACTGATACTGAGGGAAGAAACCCGCTGTTGCCACTTCATGGGCTACTCTTTTCAGCAGCAAGGGATCTTTTATATGCACCATCCCATAGACAGGATAGCACATACCACGGCCTTTGATATACCAGTCCAATAAGCCCACTGACGAGGATCGATCCCAAACCAACCGCGCAACAAGCGAGCGTTTTACCACTGGGCTACGGCTCGCCCCCATGGGATCTAGAATGTGACGAGCGAAGATTTTACGGCGTTCGGGTCATGTTCCTTCAACAAATATATTTTTAATAAAGAAAAATTAAGAAAAACAGGGAGGGGTTTCGATCCTCTCTACACACGCGCCTGAACATTTCTTTCTTTCTTTCTTTTTAAGGGGCGAGATGTACCTCAGTGGTAAAGCGCTCGCTTGATGCGCGGTCGGTTTGGGATCGATCCCCGTCAGTGGGTGCATTGGGCTATTTCTCGCTCCAGCCAGTGCACCACGACTGGTACATCAAAGGCCGTAATATATGCTATCCTGTCTATGGGATGGTGCATATAAAAGATCTCTTGCTGCTAATCGAAAAGAGTAGCCCATGTAGTGGCGACAGCGGGTTTCCTCCCTCAATATATGTGTGGTCCTTAACCATATGTCCGACGTCATATAACCGTAAATAAAATGTGCTGAGTGCGTCGTTAAATAAAATATTTCCTTCCTTCCTTCCTTCCTTCTTTCTTTTTACGCATCTGCTCTATCCAATATTTCCCTGACCCCCCCCCCCCCCCCCCCCGATCCGCCTCTGGCTATATGTATACATGACTAAATTCTCGTTTGAAAAGGTAACAGTCCGAAACGCCCTAGTTAATCACAGTCAGACATGACTCGCCAGTAAATTATTATTTTACGAAGGTTCAAAAATGTCCACGACTGCCCTTGTTTCATCGAACGTGTCATGACTCTGCACGTCAGCCGATCGATACAAATCGCATGGCCGAGATACGACAACAACAAACACACACAAAAAAAAACAGAAGAAGAAAAAAAAACGGGTTTACTGGTCATAGTCAATACTCCACCGCCCCGCTTTATGAATTGCATCGACCGACGGGTTTACACCACGTGTATGGACATCGCAAGTTCCGCACTGTCGGTACAGGACAGCAGGTCGTTGTCTTACAAAAGAAACGAAATAAACAAACACAAAAAGAAAGTATAGCAATATATAAATCCATGTTGTGTCGGGACAGTTTCTACCTTTCTGTGTCAACTGACAACAAAACACTGCGTCTGCTAGCATTTGTTGTTTGCTATTCTATTTTTATACTCGAGGGAGGTAAGGCGGCAGATTTTCACTGCACGGATTCGGAATAATCGACGAGGTGGATGCAGTGACAGGTGGGGATGTTGGCTGCAGGTGTAAATGTTGTTTTACAGGTAGGTCTGTTCTTAGGCGTTGGGGCTCCCATTTTTGGGTATGAGGGTAGGGGTAGGGGTGGGTGGCTAGACTGATTTTTGGCCGAGTTAAACGAAAATACCTGAATCTGGCTTTATAACGATGTGTATTTTCATATTAGCATTAATACCAAACAACTATATATAGGGTTCCAAACGTAAATCGAATCGCAGCGCAATTTTACATGGGATTATGCGATGGAAATACACAGTGAAGCAGGAACGATATCTGGAGTGGAAGGAAAGAAAGAAAGAAATGTTTTATTTAACAGGCCATATAACTTTTATGTTTCTCCACATTTGATAACTGCCCCCTCCGATTTTTTCCCACCCACCCCCGCCACCCACCCACTCACTCCCGTTACCGGCATCTTCGGACGCCTCTGAAAAGAACTAAATTTTATTTTTCAAACGGTAAATTTTCTTTTGGTTTAACGACAACACTAGAGAACATTGATGTTTTAATCATCTGCTTTTGTATGTCAAACATTTGATAATTCTGATACGAAGTGTTAGAGAGGAAACTTGTCTTAACTAAAAAATCCGCTAGAAAAATAATATATTAGCGGTAAGGGATCTTATTAAAGTTATACACTTGCCCACACAGGACAGCACATACCACGACCTTGGATATAATAGTGGTAGGACACTGGTTGGGACTTGAAGAAAAAAAAAGAGTCAGAAAATGGTCCACCAAGCGACTACGACCCTTCGACCCAAGCACCTCAGCCGAGCGCTATACCGAATAATCTATGTCATGTCATGTCATAGGGTTTTACGTGCACATTCAGAACAAGCTGTTGTAGCACACGGCTGTCGTGGGCACAAGAGCCAGCCTTGGCCGGCTCCTCCGTCCATGACAGGAAAGGAATAATCTAGATCCCCTCCTCATTTTATAACGTGTGCCCTTTTTCTCTGTCTGTCTGATGCCCATTCCCACTATAAAACGGGGAAAATTATTGAAACTTAAAAGAAAACTTCTCTTCTTAAACGTTTAAGGAGTTTTAGACTATTAATTATTCAGTTGTCTCCCCCCCCCCCCCCCCAACAAAAATAAATAAATAAATAAATCTAGCACTGGTTCGTTGGAACAAGAAAATGCAATGGCTTATCCAAGGGGAGTCGAACCTACGCCCTACTGCACATCTGATAACCGGTCTCTTATTGCGCAGTGTAACGGACTTTGTTACGAACTTTCGTAACTTTTAAGTGTTTGTTTTAGATACCTGTGATTACCTGTTATGTGTTGCTAACATACGCCAGGTAGAGTTGTCTTTTTGATGAAGTGAAACAGTGAAAGTCGGTCAGATAAAATAAATACAGGTACTGTGTTAACCATGTCCACGTGAAAATGAGTCATTCAGATGCGGTGCTTAGATATTATAGTTGGTTGGAAATCTGCGCAGGTAAGTTCTAGCATGTAGCCTAGGTAAAACGAATATATATTTGATAAGCAGCACCTCAGTCAGGGTTTGTGCCAGAGTGTATAAAGGGTAGAATTACCGTACCCTATATATCTTGGAAATGAATGGAGATATATATATATATATATATATATATATATATATATATATTAGAAAGATTATAATTAAAAGAACTGTTGCTTAAAATGTAACAAAGTACATGGAATGCTGTGTCTAATTTCAAAAGATTTCAAACATATAACCACCTAGTAGGGACACTTATAATCAGCTTTGTTTTTATTACGTACCCTCAAATTACTTTCTGGCAGAAAGCATGTCAGTACATTTTAAACTACGACTATCTGTGTGTATAAAAGATAGTTCGACACTAAAGTCTTCAAAATATGAGAGAGAGAGAGAGAGAGAGAGAGAGAGAGAGAGAGAGAGAGAGAGAGAGAGAGAGAGAGAGAGAGAGAGAGAGAGAGAGAGAGAGAGAGAGAGAGAGAGACAGACAGACAGACAGACAGACAGACAGACAGACAGACAAAATAGACAGACAAAATAGACAGAGAGAGATAGAGATAAAATTAATAATATTTATTTATTTTGCAAAACCTCGGCTGTTTGGTTATTGCGATCCTTTATATGATATATCTGGTTTTAATACGCGAGTACGCGTACACCCATATAAGCTGGGGGAAAACTCGCACATTAAATGTAGAATAATGGCCTGTGAACGTGCAACAGATGCGCTGAAACTAGGAACAACTTGAATAATTGATTTAATAATAAAGGCGCGAGCTAGCAATTTCACAAAACATCGTAAACCCAGTTTTACAGGTAAATGTAACTCTACGACTAAACAACAATTCATATTAATACTAACAGTGCAGTTAAGTAGTTTTGAAGTATGCGTATCTCACGTAGTTTTGAAGTATGCGTATCTCACGTCACTCAATTATTTAATCACCGGCTATTGGCTATTGAAGGGAATCTGCTACATTTTACTATTAGCAACGAGGGATCTTTTATATACACTTTCCCATAGACAGGACAGCACTTAGCACGGCCTCTGATATACCAGCCGTGCGGCATTGATCAAGACGGACCGGCCTCGGTGGTGTCGTGGCAGGCCATCGGTCTACAGGCTGGTAGGTACTGGGTTCGGATCCCAGTCGAGGCATGGGATTTTTAATCCATATACCGACTCCAAACCCTGAGTGAGTGCTCCGCAAGGCTCAATGGGTAGGTGTAAACCACTTGCACCGACCAGTGATCCATAACTGGTTCAACAAAGGCCATGATTTGTGCTATCCTGCCTGTGGGAAGCGCAAATAAAAGATCCCTTGCTACTAATCGGAAGAGTAGCCCATGTAGTGGCGACAGCGGGTTTCCTCTCAAAATCTGTGTGGTCCTTAACCATATGTCTGACGCCATATAACCGTAAATAAAATGTGTTGAGTGCGTCGTTAAATAAAACATTTCTTTTTTTCTTTGATCAAGACGGGGAAAAAACAATTGGTTCGCCAAGGAGATGCAGGAGTGCGCTTTGCAGATTATGATTCAAGGGCCCTTGTACTGTCCTGTCTGTGGACAAGGGCATATAAAAGATTTCTTCTGCTTTTGTGGCGGCGGCGAGTTTCACCCCTCTCTCTCTCTCTCTCTCTCTCTCTCTCTCTCTCTCTCTCTCTCTCTCTCTCTCTCTCTCTCTCTCTCTCTCTCTCTCTCTCTGCCAGTGTCTGTCTCTCTACCAGTGTCTGTCTCTTTCTCTCACTCTCTCTCTCTCTCTGACTTGGCTGGCATAAATTTGCTTTACTAATCGAACTTAAAGCTAACGGGTACTGTGTTCGCATCCCGGTACCGTCGTCTACCCCAGGGTCAATATTAAAGGGTCATTCATAAGCCTACGAGATTGGAGGACAGGACCAAGTCCTCAAATTCTGGAATAAAAAGATAAGAGATATTCGGGCAAAATAAGCTTGCCCGAAACTTTTTCACTGTGCATTTCCACCATTCTACCCACAATATTAGTTGTAACCAATGTAAAAAATGCTTATTGATTCGTTTGGTAGTTATGCTAATGGGAATAAATGTTATCCAGATTCGGGCATTTTCGTTTAATTGGGGCAAAAATCAGTCTCCCTTACCCCCCCTCCCCCCCCCCCCCCCCCCCCCCCCCCGCCCACACAACTGGGAGCCCGTACGCCTATAGGGTCAATGGGGACATCAAGGTCAATAAGCCTTTACAGACCACTAGCAATTGACCATTAACCTGTAGTATTGCACTAGTCCAGATAGATGAAGTTGAAGAACTGTGTGCATGCATGTGTACCCTGTGTTTGTATGTCATGTGCGTCTATGTGTTTGTGTGCGTGTCCAGTAGAGCATGCTCTAACCTGAGAGAGAGAGCGAGAGAGAGAGAGAGAGAGAGAGAGAGAGAGAGAGAGAGAGAGAGAGAGAGTAGACAGATAGAGACGGAGATAAAATTATTAATATTTATTTATTTTGCAGAACCTCGGCCGTTTGGTTATTGCGATCCTTTATATGATATATCTGTGTCCGGTGGTAATTGTTCGTGCATGAACAGTGACTCATAACTGTGTACACTGAAATAACAAGCTTATGGTCAGTAAATATCTAAACGTAATGGAAGATAATACATCTTTCCGTCATTATAGGCATGTATTAGCCAACTGTTCCATTTTGGTCTTGTGAATACCGTTGTGGTTGCTTAGCGATAAAATCCGCTTATACCCAGACTTCTGTTTATGAAAGACAGATTGCAGATGTGATCAGGTTCATTTCTTTTGTCTCTTTAATTTCAGAATATCTGCTTCGAAAGATGCTTCGTGGTGGGATAGAAATACAGTATGATGCATGATGGCCATCCGACTTCCTCTACGAATGCGTAAAAAGTTTCACTATCTTTTACTGGTATCCTGCGTGGTTTTCTCGGGTTTCCTTTTGCTTCCGGTTTGGCGTTGTCCACCGGAAGGATGCTCGAGTCGGACCGGACCTCACATTCGGAAGTTTCCGGAAAGGTCGTGGAGGAACGGCAGCCACAAGACCATCCTCCGCTGGACCGGATTCTTCGGTGACGAAACCTGGGAGAACACCGACGACCGATATCTCCGTGGTTGCAAGGTCAGCACGTGCAGACTGACCAACGACAAGGAGCAGCTCGATAATGCCGACGCTGTCATCTTCCACGCCGGCGCCGTCTTCAACTTCTGGAGGGGAATCACGTGGCCGCCGCGCAGACGTCCGGACCAGGTGTGGGTTTTGCAGAACGTGGAACCCCCGCCACGTGTCCCGCTCAACATGGAAGGCCTCGGCGGCATGTTCAACTGGACGGCGTGGTATCGGCTCGACTCGGACGTTCCCGTCACTTACGGCGGATATCGACGGAAATTCGAGAAGTCTTCGCACAATTTCGCCGTCGAGAGACCCAGACTGGCAGCATGGATGTCCAGCAACTGTTACGACTTCGCGCGAAGAATGCTCATCATTCGGGAGGTGAAGAAACACCTCCTTATGGACTTGTTCGGCAAGTGCGGTGGTAAGAGATGTCCGGAGACGATCTGCAGCGACACGATTTCTGTGTATAAATTCTTCTTCACCATGGAGAATTGCATCTGCAAAGACTACGTCACAGAGAAGTTTTGGGAAGCATTAAGACGCAGGCAGGTGCCAGTGGTGATGGGAGGGGCGCCGTACAAAAAACTGGCGCCGCCTCATTCTTATGTAGATATAAACGATTTCAAAGACATGAAGAGTTTGGCTGATTATTTGATTAAAGTTGGCGAGAACGACGTGGAGTATAATAAATATTTGGAGTGGACTAAGTCGTACGAGATTTATGGCGAGCTAGAGGCTCGGAGAATTTTTTGGTGCGACCTGTGTGAGGCTCTACACGATAAATCACGACCCGCGCAGGTGTACGAGGATCTGAATGGCTGGTTCACAGAAAACCCCGAAACGTGCCCCCAGTGGAGTGTAAGTACCATTTAATTTTTTAATTTTTTTTTATTTATTTAAAAAAAAATTATTTTGCATTAATTAACCATGTCATATTTTGGTGCTGTACAATCATCTTAAGGGACTATTGATGTGCTTAGCATAAGTGTCCAAAAATCTACGACATAGTACATTTGATACATCTTTTTCAGTTCTTGAATGCGTGAATAAATGTTCTGGCGATGTTGACGGTTCGCTTGAATTTGAAGTTGCGTGATCGATACGCGAACGGATAGATGGTTCACGTGAAATATTGTGCCCTGCATCTCAAGCAGATGAATAGCCGATGTATTTTTTTGTGTTGGAGTGTCGTTAAACATTCATTCATTCATTCATTCGTTCTCCACCACGACTGGTATATCAAAGATCGTGGTATGTGCTACCCTGTCTGTGGGATGGTGCATATAAAAGATCCCTTGCTGCTAATCGAAAAGAGTAGCCCATTAAGTGGCGACAGCGGGTTTCCTCTCTCAATATCTGTGTGGTCCTTAACTATTTGTCTGACGCCATATAACCGTAAATAAAATGTGTTGCGTTAAATAAAAACATTACTTTCTTTCATTCATTCTCAATCGGATGACAAAAGATGCGATTAGAAGATATAAGATGTGGTGGATTTAGTTTTTAATTTTTTAATAAGAAACTTATTTTTATTAAAAAATGTTAATTTACCTGTGATGTTTGTATTTTGAACAATACTTAACTCTGTAAGTTTACCATAAATTAGGGGATAAGTAGGGCCTATGTTGTATTCGATCATTTGGCTTTAGCCTATTTCTCAGAAAGAACGCAGCATTAACAAAAACCTATTAATTCATGGTTAGAATAACATATGTTGACGCCTGACAGTCCAGGAGTACCATATGTTGACACCAAAATGTCCATTATTATCACAAGCTGACATATGATTGAACATTGGTATTGTGTTGTTAAAATTTAATATACATTTGCTTTGTTATTACTTTCATGCCTAAACATTTTGTTGCTGAGCTTGTTTTCCCTTGGTGGTTATTGTAATAATAACCTCAGCTTAGGAACAGATCCAGATTAGCAAACGCGTCACGTGCGTCTGTAATTTACTGAAGATGTAAACAAAAATGGCAAACAAATCCCGAGTGAACAAAAGAGTTCTTTTGAAAAGAGTGAAATTACGTTTCGTATGACATAAAATATATTTCAAAAGACGATGTATTTGAGAGCATAATTGGAATGGTGATGGGATTGCGAAAACAAAAAAGGAAATATAGGTTTACATCATCTTTCAGTTAAAATCCGAATTGGAGTTGGTGAATTACACGTATATTTCTGTATTGATTCTTCAACATAAATCAATTCCAGGAATTTTATATTGGCCTGCAGCATAGAATGTTCAATTTAAGTCATGTTTCCTCACCTATGAATTTACCTAATAAAAATATTGACATTAAGTGGTAAAAATATTTAATTGAAAGGTTTTCGTTTCAAAATAATTACTGTATTTATTTACTAAAATAGCAGTGGCATGTTCAAGAATTTGTTTTAGGTGGTTAAAAACCTTTGTACGTCAACTACAGAATTCAATGGTTTGAATTTAGATCATCATTTACTGTTTACATTTACCAGAGTTTGACACCCAATAGTCGATGTACTGGGGTGTTAATAAACATTCATTGATTTATTCATTCATTGGTTTGAAGACCGGCCTCGGTGGCGTCGTGGTTAGGCCATCGGTCTACAGGCTGGTAGGTAATGGGTTCGGATCCCAGTCGAGGCATAGGATTTTTAATACAGATACTGTCTCCAAACCCTGAGTGAGTGCTCCGCAAGGCTCAGTGAGTAGGTGTAAACCACTTGCACCGACCAGTGATCCATAACTGGTCAATAAAGGCCATGGTTTGTGCTATCTTGCCTGTGTGAAGCGCAAATAAAAGATCCCGTGCTTCTAATCGGAAAGAGTAGCCCATGTAGTGGCGACAGCGGGTTTCCTCTCATATGCCCATATGTCTGACGCCATATAACCGTAAATAAAATGTGTTGAGTGCGTCGTTAAATAAAACATTTCTTTCTTTCTTTCTTTTCAATGGTTTGAAACATGTAATAATGAAACTTGACTCCCAAGTTTCTTATTTTATTATTTATTTATTTATTAGTTATTGCGTTCTTTACTTTGTGAGAACCATGTGTCAAGACTGGTTTGTGTATTAAATCAAAATATTCCATTAGTGTGAAACGTGTTTCATTAAAAGTTATGCCTTAGTGATAATTCCCAGACGTCCATTAAATATTTATGTTTTAATCTAAATTTAAATCGGGTAATCATTTAACGTCTGACGTCAAGACGATAACAGATCTTCTATTGTTTGTGGTTTTTTAACGGTGAACTGTCCCCTCACTTTATCTAAAAGCATTGTGCGGTACAGCTGGCTGGTGTCTACAGTTTACTGCGAACAACCTCCATTTGTGAACATCCGCTTTATACTTAGTGTCGGAAATAGAATTAAAATGAGTTTCGTCAATTATTTCTTTCATATTAAACTGACAAGTAAATATTTTGTAAATACCTATTTAATGATACTCTACCTAATTTAGCATTTACTTGTTCGGGCTCTCATTGATGTAAAAGGTGGTGTTTACTCTTGAAATTGAAATAAAGATGTCAGTAAACAGGAGATTTGTTACCTTTATTGGAACAGACTATAACACATTTTGACGATATGTGTCAATTTCATTTACCCTTAAATAAACTTTTAATTTAAAACTGCAAGTTAACTGATTATTTTGAATTGCAGCATAAATTATCAGTTATGACCAGCATATTTAGTGAATATAAATTCAATATAAGTACATTAGAAATTTACACAATATTGCAACCACTTAAAGGTGCTATATTAGAAGTTGTATGTGAACATCTGTTTGTGATAAAGATTCTCCAATAAAAATGTATTTTCTACTAGTAGATAAAATTATTTCCTATAATCATTTATGAGCATATAGTTAAAGCTGTAGTCTTGTAGTTTTAATAAAAAAACATGATTTGCAATAGCTGTCATTGTGCAACTTAGAGATAGCACCTTTAATACCTGTATAATAGATCACAAACTCAGAATGGTTCTTAACAGTTTTGCTCAAAATTACTTATAAATGTCCACAAGTATTGTGTATTGGAGAGGGATAGGCGTAAACCATCATCAGACACAGTCCCTCACATATTATAACAGCAATGAAATTGACATGTTGACCAAATTTGTTTATAGTCTGTTCCAATAAAATGCACAAATCACCTGTTTACTGACATCTTTCTTTTAATTTCAAGAGTAAACACCACCTTGTATATCAGTGAGAGCCAAAACAAGTAAATGCTAAATTAGGTAGACTATCATTAAATAGATATTTACAAAATATTTAATATGTCACTTTAATATGAAAGAAATAATCGATGAAAATCATTTTTATTCTATTTCCGACTTTAGTATAGTACTAGTTCTAATGTCTTTGGTCGTTCAAAATAGTGGGGGGTGTTCGTTTGGGTTTTGGGGGGAATGGTCTGGGGGGTTCAATGGGGCGTTTTGTTGTTCTTTTCAGGGGTTTGGTTTTGCTTTGTATTTGTTTGTTTGCTTGTTTGTTTGTTTGTTTGGGGGGGGGGGGAGTATTTTTATTAAGGTTTTTTTATGTTGATAAGGTGTTATAGGGAGAGTGGAGAGTTGTATGATCGTTTGATGCTTGCCATATTTTTCATAATACTCTTTTTTGTAAGACTACCCAGGGCTTCTAGAATTTTTATAAAATCCACTAGCCGTGGGATCAGTGATTTAAAAAATTTACTAGCTTCAATTAAAAATTCACTAGCCCTACTTTACTTTAAGTTAATAAAATTTTACAAAATAATAGTAATAATCAGATATGTCACCTAAAGAGGGAGATAGAGCTTAAAAACTCTAACATTGAGGAGTTGGTGTAGGGACAGGATATTCATATTTACATAATTGACTTTACTGCATCTTTTGACTTTTGTTTTCACTAGCCGTCGGGCATGGCAATAGTAGTTATTTACTAGCCCAACATTGAATACCACTAGCCATGGGAGTGGGGATACAATAATCTAGAAGGCCTGGTCACTACCATACCCTTAGGGCGGGATTTACCTCATTCGGTTGAGTGCTCGACTGAGATGCTTGCTTCTTGGGATCGAACCACCTTCGGTGAATCCATTCAACTAGCGCGCGACAACTGGTCAAAGGCCGCCGTCTGTACTTTCCTGTCTGTGGGAAAATGAATATAAAAGATCCCTTGCTGCATTAGGAAACATGTAACGGGTTTCCTATGATGACTACTTGTCATGATTACTAAATGTTTGACATCCAATGGCAGATGATTAATTAATGAATGGGCTCTAGCGGTGTCGTTAAACAAACCAACAAAACCATACCATTAACAAATGCATTACGTGAATTGTCGGGATGTTTGTAGGCGATAGTGGGGCTTTACATGGGTAATGTTTTGGGGCGGGGGTGCTTTTGTTTTGTGCTGGTTTTCCTGGTGGGGGGAGTAATATAATGTTTGGGTTTGTTTGGCTTTTTTTTTCTTTCTCGTTTTTGTTGTTGTTGTTGTTTGGGTTGTTTTGTTTTTTTAGGGGGGGGGGGGGGGGGTGTATTATTGTCTCATTAAATAGCTTAGTGAGAAGTAGAAATATGAAATTAATGGTGTTTTTACTTTTGTATTTTTCAGTTACAAAACCAGCTGGGTCGGTGGATAGATGGATTTCTCATTACTTGGGGACTAATGTAGCCCTTTTTGTTCTTTGGTGCTAACTGGAATGCGGTGAAGCGCAAGAAAGAACCATGCCTGCTTCTAATCAAACTGTCAATCAGTGTTACTTATAGAAAGACCTCAAAACCACTGTTCCCCAGATAGACAATAAATTGGATCGGGAGTGAGGTTGAGGTATACGTCAACCTTCCTAGAAAAGGGGCACGGTAAAGTAGTCCACAGCCGACTCTGTTCTCAGATTATCACGAATTGTAGCCACACAGTTGGTCTCTGGTGCACTGGGGCATTTTATGAAAAGTGTTAGCATACGTTGTCAAATACAAATACCGGCCTCGTTGGCGTCGTGGTTAGGCCATCGGTCTACAGGCTGGTAGGTACTGGGTTCGGATCCCAGTCGAGGCATGGGATTTTTAATGCAGATACCGACTCCAAATCCTGAGTGAGTAATCCGTAAGACTCAATGGGTAGGTGTAAACCACTTGCACCGACCAGTGATCCATAACTGGTTCAACAAAGGCCATGGTCTGTGCTATCCTACATGTGGGAAGCGCAAATAAAAGATCCCTTCCTGCTACTCGGAAAGAGTAGTCCATGTAGTGGCGACAGCGGGTTTCCTCTCAAACTCTGTGTGGTCCTTAACCATATGTCTGACGCCATATAACCGTAAATAAAATGTTTTGAGTGCGTCGTTAAATAAAACATTTCTTTCTCTTTTTTTCTTTTTTTTTCATTGTGCTGGTGTCAGGCATGGCGGCATCCAACGTGTTTGAACGTTAACTGGTTGGTAAAGCACGTGTCAAAGGTCATTGTGTCATTAGCTGTACTGGACAATAATATACGGATAATACGGTGACATTTTGGCCCGCCATTTGACACGTGTTTACATCTACAGAAGGTTCAACCACGTCTGTCTTGGCACGGGGCTGGACGTAGCCCAGTGGTAAAACATCTACCTGATGTGCGGTTGATTTAGGATCGATCACCTTCGGTGGGCCCGTTGGACTGTTTCTCTTTCCAGTGAAAGGTGTGTGAAAGGTCGTGGTATGTACTGCCCTGTCTGTGGGATGGTGCATATAAAAAAAATTCCATGCTACTAATGGAAAAATATAGCCGGTTTTCTCTCTAAGATTATAATGTCAAAATTCCCATATATCTGACGTCCAGTAGCCGATGATTAATAAATCAATGTGCGCTTGTGGTGTCGTTAAATAAAACAAACTTAACCTGTCTTGGCAGGGTTTTATCCAGGCGTTTTATGGTAACGAATTAGGCCCCTTGCCAGAAGCAAACGGTACTGATAATTCCCAATATAGTGTGTTAATATTCTTGTAAACATGTCTCTTTTGATAAGTTTGCTGCATTGTAAGATGTTTCCGACTAATAAAATATTTCTACGATTAAACTTATTAAATATATTGTCTTGTTTAGAATATCAGTGTCTGTATATTCAGTGTGTTTCTGGTCGTCTTAATATTTATAAGAGGCCCAAACGGGATTTTGTCTTCAAATAATTTCGTAGGTACGAAAAAATTATATTTTAGGAAATAAAATGAAATTTAATCTACTAAAAATATTAGAACGATCAGAAACACGTTTAATATACAGCCATTAATATTTTATGGAGAAAAATATATTTGATATTTAATTACAATCGTTGAAAAGTCTCTGTTAGTCGATAACATCTTTAAAATTATAGCAAACTCAGGAAAGTCCCTTTAACAATGATGCATTGCATCATTCAATTGCCGTTTAAACATCCAATGTATGATTAAATCGCACTAATTTGCCCAATCCCTGGAATCCTATCAGCCATGGAACCCTGCTGATAAACTCCTGGATAAATCTCTGTTTGGGCACAACCTCCATATCTCTGGAAATGTATTCATTGACGGGTTAAACGTTGTGCTTCAGTTTGACGTGTAGATATTGTTTTAATCATGATGGGCATTTTATCATGACCAAGAAATGGTGGCGACGGATACCCGCCCCCCCCCCCCCCCACACACACACACACACACGCGCGCGCACATACGCACACATGCACCTCCGTTCCTGTGTTCATGATAGTAGTGTCCGACGCCATATAACCCTAAATATAATATGTTGAGTGCGTCGTTCCTTCCTTCATGATAGCAGAAACACGTGTGTGTGTGTGTGTGTGTGTGTGTGTGTGTGTGTGTGTGTGTCTGTATGTGTTAGTGTGTGTGTGTGTGTGTGTGTGTGTGTGTGTGTGTGCGACGCACTGCGTGTGCGTGCATGTGTCTATGTCATGTGTGCGCGTGCGTTGTGTTTATTATATTAATGAACAAATTCAATGGAACTGTTTTATTTATTAGTGCAGAAAAGATCCGTTATATATTATTATAATTACAAACTTTCCGAATTTATACGATTTACTGTATTCTGATTGGCTGACGTCACTAAAAAAACCAAGCGTTATCCTTCCATAAACCTCATAAAAATACGTCATCACGGAAGACCAAGATCAATTGAAACTATTTTTAGCTGGATGGGCGAGAAGCCCAATGACCCAGTTCGGTGATCATTTTAAAAATAGAACAAGGAAGTGACCTGTTTTCTCGATTAAAAAAATAAGGGAAACTGGATGAGATATTCATGTTATAAATAAATAAAAAATTACAATATTTTTTTTTTTTTTTTTTATTCTGTTAAAATAAAATCCCAAAACATACAATAGTATGTATACATGTATTCCTACGCTTATTTACAGAACATGGCTGATGGTAAGAACGAAAGAAATAATTTTTGAGTGTTTTAAGGTACACTTCTTGTACTGTTTGTAATTATAAGAATTGTTTCTCATTTTTTTAGGAATTTATCGATGTATAAAAGTCACAAATGTAGTATAAAATCGCTTCGCTACGCTACGCGATTTTATACCATTTGTAACTTTTATACATCGATAAATTCCTAAAAAATGAGAAACAATTCTTATATAAACATCTGTGCCGGCATCCTGTGGTGATGAACTGCTTAATAATGTGTCCAAAACACGTGCCTGTTAAATGAAATGTATATGAAAATATATATGAATATTTATAATTCATCATGTGACTTGCATTGTTTACATTATATATCGTCGACAGCGTATCACAAATGGCAGCTAATGGGCATTAAGGTTGTACCCTGAACAACCAAGACTAATAGCTTTTGTTTAATATTCACCTACCCATAACTACCTGTATGTTGTTTAATCTGTCTATTCCTTTGTCATACGAAGTTTGTTTTGTTTAACGACACCACTAGAGCACATTTTGGTTGAACGCAGCCCTGGGGTATTGTAAAAGGCTATGAAAGGTTCCACTTTCAATTTACTATTTATGAGGGAAATGTTAATAGTTTTCCTATGTATGGGTCATACTTTGGTTGATGTACTGCTTTTGGTTGATATATTGCTATTAACATGGGGGTACTATGTGGTATAGTACAACTTATATAATGATTTAATATGATACGTTTCTTCATCGAGTTTATTCAGATGGGTTTTTTATATTATTATTGATTTTGTTTTCTAAGGTGAAGGACATAGCCCAGTGGTAAAGCGCTCGCCTGATGCGCGGTCGGTCTAGAATCGATCCCCATCGGTGGACCTATTGGGCTATTTCCCATCCCTGCCAGTGCACAACGACTGGTATATCAAAGGTCGTGGAATGTGTTATCCTGTCTGTGGAATGGTGCATATAGAAGATACCTTGCTACTAAAGGAAAAATGTAGCGTGTTTCCTCTTTAAGACTATAAGTCAAAATTACCATTTGTTTACATCCAATAGCCGATGATTAATAAATCAATGTGCTCTAGTGGCGTCTTTAAACAAGAACAAGCTTTAACGTTTTCAAGGTGAAATAATAGGGTAGGTAGTTTGATACATTTGTTGTTTGTTTCCTTTGGTTGATGTTGTTGAATGTAACTAATAAAAAAATCATTTCTTCTTTTTCTTCTTTTACGAAAAAACGTTTAGGGTCGGCAAAAAAATAGTGTCGGACGGGAAACCGTAAACAAACCATTTTTGGCATTACTTTTTCGTTAATACACCCGTTGGAGAAAACACTGATCTGTGATATCCCACAACTATGTCCTACATGTGTGAGTTCGATTTACAGTTGTCTGATTGATTGCTCCAGTCGGCATACTTATTTTTTTATCGATTTATTCTTCTAAAATATTCACATATTATGGGGGCCATCTTAAAATCCAATATGGCGAATAGTTGACCTACTTTATATGCACAATTGGATTCTCAACAGAAGAATACAGGCTATTAGGTCATAGGGCTTTACGTGCACATTCAGAGCAAGCTATTGTAGCGCACGCCTGTCCAGGACAGGAAAGGTGGGGTGAGAAGGAGGAGGGGCCGCCTGCACTGGCAGGTGCAAGGGAGCACCAGCAGCCCGACCGTGGTCGGTAACAGGCGGGGGGTGGGGGGGAGGTAGTGGTGCTGTGGAATTTTGAGAAAAGGTGCGCAATTTTGATTAATAAAATTTGGCGCAATTTTGAGCAGTCGGTCAAAAAAGAAAGATCGAGAGCTGACATAGGCTTTGATTTTAGTGAGTCGAGAGTAGTTCATTAATTACACCTATTTGATGCTGGGGTGTCTCCCTCGGGTGCCTATAAGGCTCTTAGAAAGGGCCTGGCCGCTTCTGGTCGTGGCATGACAACCCAGGGGAGACTCGTGCACTTTGTGTATATACACCGGTAGGTAAGGCGCCGCGATGTTGTCCCGGGGTTTTCCTTGGTCTTGTCTTCTTGAGGGCGTCCTCTTCAGTGTCACCAAGTGCCCAAGTAGTCCACCAGCAGCAAGTATTTGGGATTGGGTTAGGGGAGGCCGGTATTCTTTTGTCCAGCTCCTTATTAAGAGTACGTGCTGGCCCATTAATTGTGGGCGGGTGCATTGTTATCATTAGTCAATGCACTCTATGTACTGTTGCAGCTGTGTTTGTAAAATCCTAGTTTGGTGTTAAGGTTGTTCCTAATGTCCTAAGTCCCTACTCTAGTGTAAACCAACGGCTAATCAAAGCCCCACATCCCCCATCCTTGGATTATAATGAATACAAAGGGGGGGGGGGGGTATACTAGCCGAGTTATCTAATTTGAAGGGTGTTCCCTTATAGTGTAGGTATTGGTTAAAAAGCCTAGTGCTTAACATATGTTATTGGTAGCAAAAACAATTGTCTATTAGGCAATAAGGCAGATAACAGATGTTAACAAAAGTTTATGTAGGAAACTGTATACATGTCGTGACTAATAGGAAGTTTCCTCGCTCCCATCCAAGATCGCCCTGACTAAGGTTTTAACACTCGTCTGAGATAAAGATTGCATGGCTGGTAATATCTAATAAGTTAAACTTACTTAATTTCTATCTGGTTTTCAATTTTCTTATCTGCATGTTCGTCTAGAACCCTAAATAACTGACCTTATTTTGCTGTAATAGAGCTTGAATTTATTAATACATAGTGCAGGTGCAGAAGGCAAAGTCGTGAAGATTATTTACAGTATTGCGGTGTCCAATTAAGCGATTAACCACAGCAAAAAAAAAGAATTAATGCATTTATAGGTATATACAAAGTATAACAGCTATTTAATTATATGATAATAGAGTATAGTCGTTCTTCAATTAATAATAATCTGCTGTCCCCCCCCCCCCCCCCCCCCCCCGTCATTGATTCCCCGGGATGGAGTGCATAATCGAAGGTCGAGTGCATAGGGTCGTTGCTCCATCCGAGGGACGTACAGGCGGTGGATGGGGGGGGGGGGGGGGGGGGGGAATTGTTTTTGTTTTTTTAGTTACGGTCAACCGTCACTAATTCGATTGTTTTTGTTAACCATCCTACCGTTGACACACACACACACACACACACACACACACACACCCCCACCCCCCATCCCCGGAGTGGAGTGCATAATCGAGGTCGAGTGCTTAGGGTCGCTGCACCATCCAAGAGGTGTACAGGTGGGACGGTGTTACGTGTGGAAGAAGAAAAAAATAACAAACAAACAAAAACCAACCTATATTTGTAATTGTAGGCATACGTCATTAAATTGCTTGTTAAACATCCCGCCGTTGGTCCCCCGGGCTGAAGTGCATAATCGAGGTCGAGTGCTTAGAGTCGCTGCTCCATCCGAGAGACGTACAGACGGGCGGTGTTATCAGCAATACCTAATTGGCCCAGGACTCTGCATCTACCCCACTCCGCAAGAAGGACGTTAGATTACAGCGCCCGAGCCAAGTTCTTAATTTGGTTATTGTCTTGCACTACGAAGACTTTTCTAATTTATTTTAAGGTGTCAGTAGCCCATTAAGGTTGCTACCGTTCCCCATCCCGCCAGCAATCAATCGGGTTGGAGTTCATATTCAAATGTAGGGTCGCTGCTCCGTGTCAGTTGAACGCTAGCGGGGCAAGGTGGTGGTAGCGTCTAAAGTTTAGGCTTGGTGAACTGGACTAAGTGAAATATATAAGACGAACCAACAAACCGGTTTATACCTAAATTTAAATTTACTAAAGCACTAGGCTTTTTAACCAATACCTACACTATAAGGGAACACCCTTCAAATTAGATAACTCGGCTAGTATAATCCCCCCATCTCCTTGTATTTCATTATAATCCAAGGATGGGGGATGGGGGGGGGTGGCTTTGATTAGCCGTTGGTTTACACTAGAGTAGGGACTTAGGACATTAGGAACAACCTTAACACCAAACTAGGTTTTTACAAACACAACCGCAACAGTACATAGGATGCATTGACTAATGATAACAATGCACCCGCCCACAATTAATGGCCCAGCACGTACTCTTAATAAGGAGCTGGACAAAAGAATACCGGCCTCTCCTACCACGACGCCATCAAGGCCGGTTTATTCGGTCTCTGTCTAGGTCACTTGTAAACGCTGCCATTCTTTCACCTGATAACGGATAGAGAACAAAGAAGCTTTAGACATATGGAAAGGGAGCCAGGTTGTGCACATTGATGGATTCTTCTAGTATGTCTCCCTGTGTGTCGGAGTGCAGACCTCCCCACAGTGTGCTATGACAATTAAAATCTCCAACAAGAATTAGATTATTGTTTGGATTTACAGGCCTTCTACTAGAATACGGTGGCCCGATGCCCGAGGCTAGTGTTTTTTGGATTCGGGCCAGTAAAGGTTACTTTGTGCAATCCTGATGGCAAGTGGTTAAAAAAAAAAAAAAAAAAAAAAAAAAAAAAAAAAAAAAAAACCAGCTACAAGTCACTTTTTTCGATTTGCTATCACATGCAATATTTCACTAACAAATAGTTGGCCACCAGTAATCTCTGACCCATCCATGACATCAATATACCTACTGATATAACTTTATTAAAGTTATAAAGTGTAAACGTTGGAAAAACAAAAGTTCATTGTTTTTCCGCCATTTTGTTTTTTACACTGGAAGGTTGCATGTCACTATTTACAAATACTTTAAATGTGTAAACTATTAATTTAATTTATAAAATATGACATAAATTGCAAAAAGGTTTTTCAAAAAGCTTAGGAACACAGTATCATGAAATAGATAAATTTAACAAAGTACCTAAATTAAAAGATTACTAATATGGTGTGTGTATGTTGGAGGGGGGGGGGGGGGGGGGGGGGGGTAAGCCTTAAACTGCAATACATGTACACTTTATGCTAATAAAGGTTCTTAATTGTTTCTTTTCTCGTTTTTGTTTTTTGAGTGGGTGGGTGGGGGGTGGAGTTCCCATTCATAAGTAAATAATGCTGTTAATTGTAATATCTCGGTAACATGGATTATTTTTTATAACTTAGGTGGTTTTAGTAGAAATACTTATTTTAAAATTTACGGTACGGTAACTTTATTCTAAACTGACTATTTTTCTCAACAAACCATAAAGCATGCCCAATGAGCCTATCTGTTGTGTAAATTGACAAATTGATTAAACATGATCTCAGTATGAAAAATGAACATTAAAAAGTTAATTATTTTAATTTACTGGGTTTTTTTGTTTTATCAACAGTTAAAATTGGGCAAGTGAATGTTTCACCACGGCCAGTGATTTTCAAATCCACTGGCCCTATGGCAAGAGAATTTTCGAAATATTCTAAAACCCCTGCGGATTTATGAGTTTATTGTAATCTCTTAGTGTTAGTTGGTTATGGGCTGTTCCTGGCGGGCTATAAACATTAATGACGTCAATAGGCATTTTATCATTTTGTATAGTAAGTCGTAGAACTTCTAAGTTGGTATTTATAGATTCATATTTGATTTCGGTATGAGGTATGGTATTTTTAATTAATGTGGCTATTCCACCTTTAGTGGTATTATCTCTATTTTTATAGTATTTAGTATATCCTGGAATTTTAAATAATTTATTTTTTATTTTTATCTTTGGTGCCGATTCCTAGCCAAGTTTCTTATAGGCAAATTATATCTGGCTTGATGTTGCTAGTGCTAATTAGTTGACTGAGTTCAGCATCATGTCCCATTGAATGGAGGCCTTTAGCGTTCCATTGGAGAACGTTAAGGCCCTTATTTACTGTGTTAATATTATTAGTGGGAGCGTGTGGAGACGTATCTCCAATTACGCAGACCCGAAATTATGGTTGATGATATATATTGTTTAGTTTTAGCTTTAGTTTTTAGAGGTTACTAGGCTGGATTTAATATTATATATTTCCTGAACTAGTTCGATGATAGTTTTGAGTTCTCTAACCTGAGTTTGGTCAGTAGTTTTAAGTTTGTCGGCATATGTAATTGATTGAGTTACTGTTTCTGATTTAGAAAAAGTAGGTCTGCTTTGCTTAGTTTGACTAATTGGAAGAAGCTGATGTTGGCGACCATTGATGATGATGTGCATGTCGCCGGTGGTGTTGGTTGATATAAGAACATATCCATTTGACCATGTGGTGGCATCGTTAATTTCAAGGTGGGGGTTATCAGTTTTGAGAGTGGCTAGAGCTGTGGCCTGAGGTGGAAGTGGGTGAAGTTTGGCTAGCCACTTGTTGGTAAGGTTCGGTGGAGCGGTTGGGTTGGAATGGATGTTAGTTGGTGGGGTAGGGGTGTGCTGGCTTGGTGGTTGGCTATGCTGTTGTGGCTGGTGCTTCAAGCTACCAGTGGTCTTGATGGTCACTTCTTTATAAAATGGTCCAGGGGACAGTGAGGTGTTGTTGTTAGTGGCTGGGTTCACTACCTTATTGAGCACTTTGGTGGTTTTACTGGTTATCTTGACTCTTTTTTTTTCTGATTGAATGGTTTTGGCTGGTTTAGATTTGAAGAAGTACTTTGCTGTGATTGATTTGGCAGCTTTGATGGAGCTCCTAACTTTTCTTTTGCTAAGTTTCTTATTCGTTATCGTTTTGAAAGAGGAGCTGGCCGATTTTTCAAAGCTAAAACCGGTTTGTTGGTTCGTCTTATCTGTTTTGCTAAGGTGCTTTGCGGTGGACGTCGTGCTGTCACTAATGTCCGCGCTGGCTTGTTGTTTACTGAAGGTGAACGGTGTCTCTGCGGCGGACGTTGTGCCTTCGCACGGTTCCGCACTGTTGATGTTATTTTCTTTGTCAATTAGCATCATGGTGACGGGCGCTGCGCCGTCAGTTGGGTCCGCCTGAGTGGCTTTGTCTATTGTATCTTATTTCCTTTGGCCTTCGCAAAGTTTAGCGATTTCCTGGCTGGGTTTTGACTAATTTCCTTTTTGATAACTGAATGTATGTTTTTGCTGGCTCTCTTACTTTGTCTGTAGTCGGTGGTGCTTAAGGCCTTTGTCAGCTGTTTCGGGTTTGCACTAGTAAACATGTTTTTTGTCCCCGAGGCCGCGTGTACCAGCGCAAGCCAACTGCCAAAGGGGTTAACGTGCACATTCAGAGCGAGCTGTTGTAGCGCATGCCTGTCTTGGGCACAAGAACCGGTTCCTCCGTCCAGGACAGGAAAGGTTGGGGAGGTGAAGGCACAGCAATCCAACCGTAGTTGGTAACAGGCGGGAGGTGGTATGGTGCTATGTAATTTGGAATGTCCCATAGGATTAAGCCAAAGAGAAATGGTGCGCATTTTAATGAAGGAAATTTGGCGCAATTTTGATTGTCGTTCTAATGTGAATGGTAGAGAGCTACGTATAGATTTGGATTTTAGTAGGCCGAGAGTAGCTCGTAGTTCAGACCTCGTGTAACTTTTTGCTGTTTTATTGAGGCGTATGGGTCCTGCCTTTTTATCTAAGGCTAGTGGCTGGAATCTATTTTTGGTATCACCTCAGGGCATCGTTTTCGTCTACGGTAATTTCTTGGCTAAGGTTGAGGGAACTCTTTGGTTTGGAAGAGCTCCGTGGGGTGGAGACGCCTGTTTTAGTGACTGATTTGGACGCTAATAGGAGGGCGGATAAGGCATTAGCTTGGGTGTTAGCAAATTCTACCTTAGGGTCAATGGCTGGGCTGTTGGCTGACCCTACAACATGCCCCTCCAAGACGGGGCTGCGTGGATCAGTGTTCGTGGTTGTGGTCCTAGATATGGGGGTTGATGGGGGGGGAGGGGTAGGGATTTTAGGGTCCGTCCTAGCGTTGTCGGTTGTAGTTTGGAGTTCTACATGGATGTTACAATTCTCAAGAGAGTCTGAGTTAGGTCCATTACCCTGACTGTCAGAGGATCCGGTTATGGCTTCCATATTTGGTTTGGTTGGTTATGAGTGAGAACTAGTTCTAGGGATGCTATGGATAGAAATAAGATTACTAGGTACTAAGTTAATCGCAAATAAGATGTACAGTAAAGAAGATATAGTTTATTCTGAAATAAAATGCATAAAATATGGAGAACGATTTAACTAAAGTAACTAAGTAATTCAATAACTATCAGTAACTATCGGTAAAAGAAGATGGCCTACCTTAGTCCTATGTTCAAGAACAGCACATAAGTCCTTGAATTCGACCATGATTTACTCCTACCAGTATCAATCCGATTGTGATATGCTATTGTTATGATCTTGCATACTGGCATTGGTGCTAAACTCAATGATTTTCTGAAAGCATAAACGAGTCCATTGATAATTAGCCTTGAACGCTTGACCAGAGATTATTGTCTAAGGTCAACATTTATCAAAAACGTAATTCACTATTGTTTGGTATCTGCGTATACCTTTTACAGTATATATGAAGTATCAATAAAATACATTTTAAAAAATTTACCCGTTTTTAATATATTCGCAATAAAAAGTCGCCTTTTTCCCATCGCTTGCCAAAACGCCTGTCGACTCGAAGAGCCAAGTCACGTGACCCCATGACGCGCAAACCGGCATAACTTGAAAGTATGATTAGCAGCCTTTCAGACATTTTTAAAACGCGAAAATTTTATTATATTGAATTGAATTGTATGGAGAGGAAATGTTTTATTTAACGACGCACTCAACACATTTTATTCACGGTTATATGGCGTCAAACACCCACCCCGATCAAACCTTTTTTTAAAACTATTAAATTTTATAAAATCATATATACACTTTGTCATAATGAATAAATTCAACATACAAAACAGATGTCGAAATTATAAAATAGTAAAGGCAAACCTGTCCTAGCGGATGTTTAATGTATATGCATTCATAATAAGAGTCGACCTGTCCTACACACCAAGCGGCCACTTAAACTGGATCCCTAAGTCTCCTAAGTGCCCGTGTTAAGCGGCCACTGTAAATTTCAAGTTCACCGTATATCATGAATAGTGGGGTTCCTTTCCTTACTGGTAGGATGTGTTTTAAAATTTAATATTAATAGCTTCAATAATATCAATATTTTCATAACCCCATATTTCACATCCATATAAAAGAATCGGGACAACCATGGAATCAAATAATTTTAATTTACATTCAACTGATAAGTTATTGTCTTTAGATTTTGATAGGATAAAGTGCATTGCTTTTGTCGCCTTTTGTGTTAGCAGTTTTATTGTTATTTTAAACTTATTTAGTTTGGTAAAAGTTAACCCTAAATATTTGTACTCTTTTACGTTTTTGAGTGTTTGGTTTCCTAATGTAAATACCTTCTTGTAGTCATTAACAGTACCATTAAAACGTATTATTTTAGTTTTATTTACCTTAACTTTAAGTTTCCATTTATTGTTAAAGAAATCTAACATATCATTATCTATGTCGTAAAATATGTCTATGTCTGTGTCAATTATAGTGTAATCTGGAAAACATTTAGTTCTAGCATTAAAATCATCTAAGAATAAAAGTGGGCTGTGTTGTTCTGTATTTTTAGTAATTTCATTATCAATTTGGTCAAATGTATCTTCTTTATAATAAGGGGATCCAATAGGGGGGATGTATACAACACCAATAGTAAGTTTTTCACAAAGGCCTGTCGTTTCTGGAGGAATGCTAAACCAAGACACCTATTCAGAATTACTTGTAACATTAAAATCTATAGTAGATGACAGTTCATTTTTTATACCAATGGCTATTCCGCCAGATGGACATAATCTTTTTCTCCGGTTATTCAAAACGAATGTGTAGCCTGGTAGTAATGTTGACATGCAGTCGGTTTGATCTGTTTTTTGTTTCAGTAAGACAGAGAATGTCATACTTGAATACAAATTCTACAAACTCAGGAATTTTAAGTTTACTTCTGAGTCCACACACATTAATACTGAGAACGGTTAATTTAGTATTTTCAGAAACTGTCACAAGAGGCTAATGGTTTGGGGATGTTGTGGTCTTTTTTCTTAGCTACACAAGGCTGATCAATTTGGACAGTGCTAATAGGAGGTGAGTCAACAGTTGTATAGGAGATAGGAGCTGTATGTACATTTGAGGTATTAACATTACATGATTTGATATATGGACTATCGCAATGAGTATCAACTTATGTGGTACTATCTGAAGGTATGTATATATTTGTTGTGCTACCACAAGATGAATTAACATATATAGGCAACATATTAACCATAGTTAAAGAAACATTTGTACTACTATAACATGGTGGGTCAATATATGCTGGTAAATTATTACCCGTTTGTGGATATACATTTCAAGGTAAAAATACATTTGTACTACTATAACATGGTGGGTCAATATATGCCGGTAAATTATTATCTGTTATTGAGTATACATTTGGAATATTATCACAGGGTGGGAGAACATTTATACATGAAGTATTAATAGGGGGTAAATATAGGCTTGTAATATCAGTACTATCTCCAGGTGAGTTGATATTTGTAGTATTTACTGATGGGATACAACCAATTTAGTTACTACTATAAGTTGAATCAACATATGCATTGTTTACAAATTGTATGTGGAGATATGTGGGACTCTCAGGCAAGTCAACATGAGCACTATTAACACAATCTAAGTCAACATTTTCACTGTTTGCACATGGTAAATCAACATTTGCACTATTAACACAATCTAAGTTGACAATTTCACTATTTACATATGGTAAGTCAACATTTGCACTAAGTCAACATTTTCATTATTTACACATGGTAAATCAATATTTGCACTAAGTTAACAATTTCACTATTTACATATGGTAAGTCAACATTTTCACTATTTAGACATAGTAAGTCAACATGTGCACTATTAACACAATCTAAGTCAACATATTCACTATTTACACATGGTAGGTCAACATTTGCACTATTAACACAATCAAAGTCAGCATATGCTCTATTAACACATGGTAAGTCAGCATCTGTAGTATTATTAGTAATAGTATTAGAAGTATAGTTTATGTTTGTCCTGCTTATACTAGGTAAGTCAACATTTGTGGTAGTACATGTATATGTTGGTGGGATTACATAGACTTTACCTTCACACAGTAAATCAGCAGGTTTGGTACTGTCATTTGTAAAATGCATTAATACCTGTTGCATCGTTTTGAGTCGACTTCCTAGGTAAACATTTTCAGGAGCAGCCAATTTTCATGTTCCCCGGTAATTAGGACACCACAGAAAATGTTATGAAATAATCGCGCCACTTTGAATGCTTAACAAACAATGAACAACACCTGTTGTAACGGGTGTAGGTAGCAAGATAAATAGTAGTATTATTTGTATGTGTTCATACCTGCATTGCATCATACCGATCTGTCTAAGACAATAAATCCAGATCCCTATTTTATGTGATATTAATCAATAAAATAATGTTATTAAATGCGTTCTGATCTGAACACATATTTTTATTACAGTCAAATGTTAATATCCCACTTTCAAAAGTCGGGACTGAACCTGTGTCCTGCTTCTCACAGGTAGGTAGGTAACGAGGTTAGCGTGCTTATATACCACTTCCTCACCAAGCGAGGTACCATTAGAGTAGATGTACAAATGTGTCAAGACCAAAATGTCCGAACTAGCGTCTGCTAAGAATCAGCTGTTTTTCGAACAATCATTCTCTGCTGTCGGCATGTTGACCTACTAATAGAACGCCTGATGCTGAGCAGTGGGTCCCCCCCCCCCCAAAAAAAAAAAAAAAACCCCACATAAAAACAACAACAACAAAACAAACCAAAAAAAAGTCACTTTATTAATAACTGGGATGGTATTTTTTTTTTTTTTTTTCATACTGTAATTTTTATGTATTTGTTTTATATACTGTCTATTAATAATTTGCCATGATCGTGGACCTTTAAACGGCCGGCAGGCAAAGTTTAAGTCAGTACACACATTGCTATTAAATGATGTCAAGGTTGACCGACCTTCAGTGCGCATGGCTAAACATGTTGACAGAACAGAACAGAATTTATTTACACTCTGGCCGTTCAGCAACGGCATAGGAGGGCTACATAATATAAAGGAACATATATATATATATATATATATATATATATATATATATATATATATATATATATATATATATATATATATATATATATATATACACATGAAGAATTTGGGATTTACAATATAAATGTATATATGTACACACATTCACTTCACAATATACACATGACAAGATGGTGGTTGACAATATATGCAGTAAATAAGTTATTTTCCAGTATAAACAGTACAATCCTTAAATACTGTTAGTTTGGGTGCATTTTGAGCGTTTAAAGATATTAGTAATAACATTTATTAATTTTGATAAATTCTTTAATACACTGATTCGTTTACTGTTCATGAGTTGTTTGAATTTGAAAGTAGTATTTGGTCGTGTATAATAATATGGATGTAGAAACTGGACCTTGGAATCATGAAAATATTTACAGACGAAAATATAATGGTATTCGTCACCAATGTCTATTTCATCACATAGGTTACATAGCCTGTCTTTCTTAGGTATGTTATTCCAGCGTCCAGTTTCAATAGGCAAATAGTGATTAGATAATCTGAATTTAAAAATAATTGTCCACATCTTTTCAGGGATACTAGTAAACTATTTTTTCTAGACTGAGGTGTTCTTTGTAATATCTGTATGTAGTGCCTTTCGATGAGAGTTCTATTTCGTTACTCCATGTTTGTAAATATTGGTCATATTGTCTGTTTTTTATTTGTTGAGAGAGGACCTTAACTGATACAAAAGATTGGGAAAGCCAGACATCGCTCATTCCTAAATTATTCAGGATATTTTTTACTGTAGTGATCCAGTTATAATTGGTATTATTGCTAAGATGGTCTAATAACATTGCTCTATATAATAAGAAAGATAGTTTAGATTGTTTCCCCGATACAATTCGTGCCCAATAACAGACCATTCGTCTGTATATAGTTAGCTCGATAGGCATTCTCCCCAGCTCTCCATATAACATAAATAGTGGTGTCGATTTTTTTAATGGTAAAATATGTCTGACCAATTCTGTATTTTCTTGGTAAATATAATTTTACAACTGTGAAAATCGATCTAGTAGATCTCATTCCCAGTAGGTGCTCTTTTTTTTACAAGATATCTTGTATTTACATTAATATGATTTTGTATACATTGTGTATTTAAAATATAAAAATGGACGAAAGTGGTGGGTAGTCAATATTTATTGCTAGTCTCGAGCATGATTAATCGTTTCAGGACAATATTAATGAATAATTAAGTGGTTTCCTTAATGATTGATTGTATGATAAAAAAAGAGAAAGATTAATCATTGAGAACATCTGCAGAAGTAACACGCATCTTTATTATTCATCCTTATCAAAGGAAAGGAACGTTGCAGAGGCGGATCCAGAGGGGGGACCAGGAGGACGTGTCCCCGTTCCCATTTTTTTTCAAGTGCCCTCAAAATGTTTAAGTGTCATTTTTGTTTCTATAAAAATTGTTTTACACATAAGCATTTCTAGCTGCATAAAGTTAAGTTGTGCGTGTATGCGCAAGCTTGCAGATGTGTGTCTGTGTTACTAAGTCTCAATGCGGTTCACCACATTGTTTAACGCGAGTAATGAGCGCCTTAAAGTTGAGTGATCAAAGTTGCTTAATGATAGCCTAATAGGTTTTGCTTTAAAATTGTATACATTTTTAAAATTACTAATGAACAATAGGCTCTGTAATTTTTATGTATATCTGCCCTACCTAGACAGCTGTCTCTAGAATAGTACCCTTTACAGCTATAATTTACAAATGCCCCTTTGTATCGTGTTTTATGTATAACCGCCCCCAACCTAGACAGAGCCGTCCCTAGAATAGTGCCCTTTAAAGTTATAATTTTCCAAGTGCTCCTTTGTATCATTTTTTTAATGTATAACTGCCCTACCTAGACCGAGCCGTCCCTACAATAGTACCTTTCAAAGTTTGAATTTAAAAGTGCTTACAAGTGTCCCATTGTATTGTTTTGTTGTTGTTGTTTTTGTTCGTTTTATTAGTTCTTTTTGTTTTGTTTGTTTTTTTTGTTTTGTTTGTTTTGTTTTGTTTTTTTTTTTGTGTAGGCTATATCTGCACTATCTAGACAGATCCGTCCCTAGAATAGTGCCCTTTAAAAAAAGTTAGTAAAGTCAAATTACATTGAAATATGTGATAGTCATACTTATATACGAAGCAAAGTTGATTCTATGGCTTTTCCCGGGTCCCCCTCCCCGTTCTCCCGTCCCCGGTCAACGCTAAAATTCACGATTTAGTGATTGAGATCTAAGAGTAACGGGTTTGAACTATTCTAAATAATACTTTTTTTGTTATAAAACTCCAAACGAGGAAGTGAAACAACACATTCTTGGGTTATAATACTATGCAAAATAATGCTTAAAATAATTTTTAAATTATTGTTTAAAAATGGCTAAATTTGCGATTCAGATGCCAAGAAAAGGATTTTAAACTCATCCAGTTTTTAAATTTTCCCCGGGGAAGCATGCCCCGCCCCCTCCCCATCACATCACATTTTTCTACTGGTAGCAAACAAGGTTTCCCATCTTTTAAAATAACCACATGATAGACTCCAAATAGTTGTAGTTTAAAATGTGCTGAGGCGTCGATAAAAAAAAAATCTTTCATTGCCCATTAATTTGTCATTAACTTAGTAACATAATTCTTTTATTACTCTTATAGCCATGCATTACGCTTGATCACTAGACGACTTCTACCAGGCTAGAGACTTTCGAAGTTTATCTTAACCCTACGAAATCGTAAAACCATTGTAGGCTATGGCGTCACTACAGCGCACGCCATAGTGACGTCATAGTTTACCATGGTTTTACAATTTTGTAGCGTTAAGATAGCTTCGAAAATACGGGCCCTGGGCTCTGTTTTACGAAGCGATCCTATGGCTACGATCGCCTTAAGTACATATGGTATCTTAAAAAAACTTCTGTTGATCTTAGCGCTACGATCGCGTTAAGTACATATGGTAGCTAAAAACTTCATTTGAACTCAACGCTAAGATCGCTTCGCAAAACGGAGCCCAGTTGTTTTTCTAGTGCATTGTATATGAGCTCAATAATGACGCAACATTTCATTTGCATTAATTATGTCATTTGCGTATCATCGTCACATGACGCGATAATGATTCTGTGATAACATATTGATATTCTTTTGCCTATCGTCATTTGATTTGTATGTGCGTGATGTCATATATCGCTTGAGACTTGAATAAAAGGTATTTTGAGAAACTATGGATATTCATTTTGTTTCATCTTTAGTATATGTATATATGTCATAATTGTATAATTTTCTAAGTTTTTTCAGGGGCGGGACGTAGCCCAGTGGTAAAGCGGTCGGACGCTTGATGCGCGATCGGTCTAGGATCGATCCCTGTCGGTGGCCCCATTTGGGCTATTTCTCGTTCAGCCATTGCTTCACAGCTGGTGTAATAAAGGTCATGGTATGTCAATAGAATAATGCATATAAGATATCCATTGCTGGTAATCGAAAACAGTAGCCCATGAAGTGAGGTTCCATGACCATAATATGTCGGACGCCATATAATATTAACATGTAGATAAAATGTGTTGAGTGCGTCATTAAATAAACCATTTCTTCCTCTCGTTTTTTTTTTTTTCTTCTTCTTTTTTCTTTTTTATCTTCCCAAGGTATTGTTTCTCTATCGCTTAAAGGTGCACTTCGATAAATATTTCCATTACCCAGGGCCGATATTTTCGAAGCCATCATAGCGCTATGAAATCGTAAAACTATCGTAGGTTGTGACGTCACTACAGCGCACGCAATTGTGACGTCATAGCTTACGTTGGTTTACGATCTCGTAGGCTAAGATTACTTCGAAAATATGGGCCGTGGGTCAGTTTACTTTCCTGGGCCCATAATTTCGATGTAATCTTAGCGCTACGAAATCGTAAAACCATCATAAGCTATGACGTCATTATGGCATGTGCTGTAGTGACGTCATAATCTACGATGGTTTTTCGATTTCGTAGCGATAAGATAACTTCGAAAATCCCTAGCCTGGTATCGGAAACTATACTGAACAACACAAGAAACGCAAATCAGGGCAGTTTAGTTTGTAATGAGAATAAATGTTCTTGATTATAAATACTCAGTTATATGACTGTCATGTAGATAACAAGCCCATAGTCACTTCTATGATAAGTGACAAAGATGGCGGCTTCCATTCCCATTGAATTAGTGTGTGTGTGTGTGTGTGTGTGTGTGTGTGTGTGTGTGTGTGTGTGTGTGTGTGTGCATAATACATATATGATATTAACGATATCATATAATCACAAGTTTAATACAACGCGTTTTAGTAAACTGTACACGCAACTTCAATTCCAGTCCGCCATTACCAGATATTCAAATGACGTAAGAATATGTGGCACGGTGTCTTTTTAATGGAAATGACGTCAAGCTCGAATGACGTCATTTTGGATGTCCTTACATCAAAATAAACTAGTGCATAACGTTTTTTGTTTTCTGAACGCTGGATAGCTTTCAGTGTAAAATTGCTATTGAAAAGGTATGAATGCATACATCAATTATGGAGTATCACCCTAGTACGTTTGCTTAAATGTCAATAAAGCTAGTGCCGTGACCTAGATTAATTTACATCTAATTTGCAAAGTTATCAAATTCTTAAAATACGTGAGCTGAACAGTATCACATACTTTGATTGCACTGAAAAATGTAAGGAATTATATGTGTGTGTGTATATATATATATATATATATATATATATATATATATATATATATATGTGCGCGTGTGTGTGTGTGTGTGTGTGTGTGTGTGTGTGTGTGTGTGTGTGTGTGTGTGTGTATGTTTGCCTGCGTGCAAACATGTCGTAAGAATATTATTTTATTGTTGATGTTGACGATCAACACGTTCGATATTTGATTTTATAGCAATCATTGTACTCATTAAACATGCATAAGTCACATTTACTTCTATATACTTCAGCAAGAGTAGATTTTTGTCTTATCACGTCATAACAAAACACGTCATAGCAAATCTTATGAAATTGGCGAATCCATGAAACCTCGCATGTTGACTGTCGTTTATTATAGTTAGATGAGTTGCAAAAAGACAAAACACTTGTCGGCGCAATCCACCTGGCGAAACGTTACTAACCAGACCTACATTTTTGACGGACGCGAGCGCTATCACGCCCATGAACCCCTATCAACTCAATCTGACGGGCGCGAAATAACGCGCCCCTAAACTGAACAAATCACGCTTGTGTTGTTGTTTTTTTAACTCCGCCATTTTAATTGTTTATTGAATCCAATTCACAACGCCACAAATCTTTCCATTCTGTTCACAATGAACTTCCTAGAATACTTTTTATATATTGAAACACGACTGGTTGGTTATCTTTACACTGAGCCATTCAGCTAGGAGTTCACTTATTATTAAGATCTCGTCGGTTTTGTTTGTTTAATTTCGTACAATACAGGTAATGATCGCGAAATGTATTTATACTGTCGTCGTTTTGATCACGTACAGGAAAAATAATAGGCGCGTTGTCCAATATATATAATGTTTACTGTATAATGTATAATGTTTATACATGTTGATATCACAGTAAACGCGAACACAAACAAAAACGTAATTTAGTAAAGCAGGTTTTGTTTTCGTTAATAACATAGCGATGTCCTCGTAGACATTTCTACTGTCTGTTTCACGATACTGCCCCGTGATTTAAAGCAAAGGATATTGCCCTTGGTAGAGTCAGATTTCTAGTACATGTGATCGGTTGACGGGACCCTGAAACAAGCATACACCGATTTAATTTCAAGTCAGTAATTCGAATTTACCGAGTGTAAAGCATGTATATTTTAAAATTAAATTTACATCAGGGTGGTTATGTTGGGGGGGTTTTGTTTGGGGTTTTTTTTTTTTTTATTTTTTTATTTTTTATGGGTTGTTATGATTCAAGTTAGTAGTATAATAAATGACGTGTTAACTACAGTACACCGATAATTAAAGTTAATCCTGTTTGTAAAAATATATATTTATAAAAATTGTAGTAAGATATATTTGGGTAGAAAATAATAGATGTTGACATTATCTCTGTTATGACATTATTATTATCATTTTTAAATAGAGAATTTGATGGTATATTACATGTATATTACGATATAATGATAAATGTGATAACCCTGTGCCATGTGGTTGTTACACTTTTCATTTCTTTTTAGTTTAAATGATTTACAAATAGACCTACTGACATTATTTTTTGTGATTGTTTTATTAGATATTTTACAGTTAGAATTCTTAATAACAATACCATAGTTGTTACAATGCCAATTCACATTCAGTTCACAGGTTTGTGTCCATGGAGAAATCATATCATTCTGCGATGAAGATTAAAATTATTGTCCTTGTTTTAAATAAAACAGAATAAACACAAACAAATCAGTTTCAATTCTTTATTCATAAATAGCCAACAGATTATCATGATTCAGAATTTAATGCAACATAATATGCATATAATACATAAGAAATCGATAAATGTTGTGTTCATGGTGTTTCTTTTTCTTGTGAAAGACTGCAATGGCCCATTCCTTCATCTTTGAGAACAACGATCATATTAGTTAAATTAGGATATTTATTTTGAAAACACAAAACATTAACTCTTAAGATATTTAATTTAGAAATCATTACTCCTCAAACTTAATCATGTTTATGGGTGAAATTCCTCTCGGTCTCTTGCCTCTAATTCTGATTATTTTGAGGAGTGCGATTTTTCTCTCCTCTGCATTTTGAGGAGTGTCATTTCTACTTCCCTCGTAAGCATTTTGAGGAGTGCGATTTTTAGCACTCCTGGGTTTTTTCCAAAATGACGTACTCTGAAGATTCTATTTTCTTTTATACTGATAAATTAAATTCTTGGTTGTGATTTTATTGATATATAGTTGAAGGTGCATGTATATAAATTGCAATTTAAAGAAAAAGATCATAAATAATTTTAGCGGCAAACCGCCATTATGCAAATTTGAGACTGCCCCTTTAATAAACATAACATGAAGGTGTTGGGGTTTTTTCTTTCTTTCCCGCCCCTAAGCATAATAGCCTGTACTATATACAGCTGCAATTTACCTTATTTGGGGTGTTTTAGTGCATGCTATTGATCAATGACAAGGCTTACATGTAAATGTGGTCCGGCAGTATGTGAAAAGAAAATGGCCTATTGTTGACTATATACATTTCCTGACCCATTCATAATACCGCTTTACAAATTTATGTTGCCTCTTTATATATCTACCTCCTTTATTTTATGTGTGCCTATATTCTGGTATGACCTCTACTAAGTGTGTTTGAATGTTGATTTGAATTATTAAGCACGTTAAATTATCGCCTTCAAGTAAATTAATTAATTAAAAATTAATCGCGGAAAGCAATGAAGAAGTCATTACGCAGTTAACCGGTTAGGGCGTCACGCTCCAGATGTATGCATGGCCTTCGTAGACGACGATATCGTCTATCGTAGCAGAGCCACGATTTTATATATGGAGCGCCCACGCTGTCTTTAGGTTTTTTTTAACGTGATATGGGACGAAAGACAAATATAAAAAGTGTGTGGAGAGAGAGAGAGAGAAAGAGACAGAGAGAGAGAGAGAAAGAGACAGAGAGAGAGAGAGAGAGAGAGAGAGAGAGAGAGAGAGAAAGAGTGAGAGTGTGTGTGTGTGTGTATGTGTGTGTGTGTGTGTGATACTCTCTCTCTCTCTCTCTCTCTCTCTCTCTCTCTCTCTCTCTCTCTCTCTCTCTCTCTCTCTCTCTCACTCTCTCCCTCTCCCTCTCTCTCTCTCTCTCTCTCTCTCTCTCTCTCTCTCTCTCTCTCTCTCTCTCTCTCTCTCTCTCTAACCAATATCCCATTTACCTGGACAGACAGTCCAGATAGCGTTCATCCGTATGCCTAGAACAGCGTGTTTGAACCTTAAATTGATATCAGCATAAAAATCAATTAAAATGATACCGTAATGCATGAGGACTATATTCCATGTGCGCAGTTTTCGACGAGCTGTTCAATAAAAATATTCATATTGTAAATTATTTGTGTAGGTCTTCCTTGACTGCGTTTTTGATAACTTAATCATACTTTACTTAGATTTTATTGATTAGGTTATCCATTTCCGTACATTCCAGTGTTTTTGGTCATCCTAGTGTGCACCTTTGCCTACCCGAGGGTAACATACCCTGAAAAGGACAACCCACTGTTGTCCAGGTCTTTCTCTCAGGATATTGGTTTAAACAAACACACCCACTAAACCTGGCCTGAGTACACCCATTTTACACAAAAAGCACTACTATTGCATGGGCTGGAATTGCCAAAAAAACCTCTTCAGTGTCAACAAGTTATGCAAACTGCATGCACTCCCCTGTCAATTTCAGTCAAATATTTGCCACTTCAAAACTGTCATTAAATAATCACAGTCAAACAGCAGACTACTTGCGCAGCTATATTTCCAAATGGGAAGATAACAGTGGTCTAAGGCCTATTATCATGCGTTCCACCTTAGTTTCATGGACGTGTGTATTCAGTCAGTTGAAAGCTGTGAACAAACAATCGACCAGGGGTCCAAATAGTCCACCGATAAATCATTGGCAGCAATTTACATTAATTAACCGAATTCTATAGCGTAGTGGTTAAATCATCGGCCTTAAGGCTGGTAAGTATTGGGTTCGCATCCCAGTACCGGGGCTATTTCTCGCTCCAGCCAGTGCACCACGACTGGTATATCAAATGCCGTGGTATGTGTTATCCTGTCTGTGGGATGGTGCATATAAAATATTCGTTGCTGCTAATCGAAAAGAGTAGCCCATGAATTGGCGACAGCGGGTTTCCTCTCAATATATGTGTGGTCCTTAATCATATGTCCGACGCCATATAACCGTAAATAACATGTGTTGAGTGCGTCGTTAAATAAAACATTTCCTTCCTTCATTCCCAGTACCGGCTACCACCCAGAGTTTTAACGATTCAGTGGGGAGCTGCAATACCTCTAAATAAATATCTCTCTCACAAAGAACTATTCATTAACCCATGTCATGAACAAGCAACCCATGTCATGAACATGTCATGTGATTGGTGGATAAAGGACTCCCATGTTTGTAGGGTGGAGCAGGCCGAATTAAACTAAATGCTCAAATCTGCATAACTAAATTTATTCATATTTACTACTAAATAACTATATATGGTGTCAAACGAAACATACGAATTTTAAAATGAATTACAACTAATATTGTGAGTAGAATGATGGAAATACATGGAGGGAAGGTTTCAGGCCAGTTCATGTTGTTCTAATGTTTCCATCGTTTTTGCCTGAATTCAAAGATTTTCTCTAGTGTCGGACAAATATTATCAATGCCTTATTTTGCAATGTCTTAACATATTGGGCTAACATTTCTGAGTTTGCTGCAATTTTTAAGATGTTATCGACTAACAGAGACTTTTTAACGATTGTAATTACATATTAAATATATTTTTCTGCATAAAATATTAGCCGCTGTATATTATACGTTCTAATATTTGTACTAGGTTAAATTTCATTTTATTTCCTAAAATATTTTTTTTTCGTTCGTACGAAATTATTGAAGACAAAATCCAGTTTGGGCTTCTTACAAATATTAAAACGACTAGAAACACATTGAATATACGGACACTGATATTCTAAACAAGAAAATATATTTAATATGTAAGTTTAATCGTAGAAATATTTTATTAGTCGCAATCATCTTACAATGTAGCAAACTCAGGAATGTCCCTTTAACACTGAAGGCTCTTTCGTGATACTCGTAATTCCGGCCCATGCAAATGTTGTACGTTTTGTGTGAAATGGGTGTACTCATGCCAAGATTAGTGGCTGTGTATGCATAAAGCAATATCCTGATAGAAAGAGCTGGACAACAGAGATTGTCCATTTCAGGATATCTTGCGCCAACGCGAACAAAGGTGCATACAAAATTTAATGGGCCTAATGATATTAATAAAAGTGCTATAGCCATTAGCGCTAAATGGAAACACGCAGTGTAAAAAGGCCTAATGGTGATCTGTGGCCAATACCCGAACCTATACATAACCTACCCTCAAGCACGCTGTTCTGAATACTTACTTTGTTATTCAAAACATAACTGGAAATAAGCACGAAAATTATACCCATTTAAAGGCATACTGTCACAGATTTAAAGACCTTATTTCTCTAAAAATTAATAATAAATCAAAATTACATTAATTTTTTACAGACCAAATTTAGCTATTGCATCACTTTAACTACACTATTATTGAGTGAAATCCATGTCAACCCTATCAGCAATGTTAGTTTTTGAATTATGGACCATTGCCATAATTCAATTATTTTTACAAAATATCATTAATAAGTGGAGTATGGTGGTTACATAGATGGTTGAATAAAGTACATTTAGGGACAAATCAATTATATATATTTTTAAGTAATACTTTGTTAGGCCATGTAATAGGTCAGTGGTTTGTGACAGTATGCCTTTAACGGGACGGGACGTAGCTCAGTGGTAGAGCGTTCGCCTGATGCGCGGTCGATTTGGGATCGATCCCCGTCGGTGGGCCAATTGGGCTATTTTTCGTTTCAGCCAGTGCACCACGATTGGTATATCAAAGGCCGTGGTATGTGTACTCTCCGGCCTGTGGGATGGTGTATATAAAATATCATATGCTACTAATGAAACACTGTAGCGGGTTTCGTCTCTTAGACTATGTGTCAAAATTACCAAATGTCTGACATCCAATAGCCGATGATTAATAAAGCAATCTGCTCTAGTGGTGTCGTTAAACAAAACAAGCCCAGCAATAGCCGATGATTAATAAATCAATGTGTTCTAGTGATGTCGTTAAAGAAAACAAATTTTATTATTGTTGTTGTTGTCGTTGTCGTTGTTGTTGTTATTATTATTTTTATTATTATTAATATTAATTAGCTACGGTCTTGTGGTAAAACGGAAACGTGTCATACATCCACCTGCGACAACGCATACTGGGACCAGGGGCGGATTATGGGGGGTTTCCCACTTACACGGACACACACACACACACACACACACACACACACACGCACACACACGCACACACACACGCACACACACACATACACACCTCCGGCTAAAAAAAAAAAAAAAAACCCCACATAGATCTAAATTGATGTTCACGTAAAATTTATAATTTCAAATTATAAAATGTACATATTGTTTCGGAAACCCTCCTCACCTAAAGCATAATCCGCCCCTGAGGACATTGATCTAGCGTGTCACCTGTATTTTATGGCCTCGTGTAGTCAGGAAATGAAGCAGTAATTCGTCAATATATTGGCGGGACTCGTGTTTTTATGAACATTCCAGCTACACATAAAGTGAGGCAGAACAACTGATACTCAGCATGCAAACAATCGATAGACTGGGACGTGTTACTGCAGAACAGGTTAAGTATACACAACACGGCGGGTAAAATGGCTGACAGCGTGCATAATTAGCATCGGTCTTAAGAGTGAACGGTTCTGGGTTCTCATCATAGTACTGGTCTCCACCGAAGATGATTTTTACTGATTTAGTGGTGAGGAGTAAAGGCTAGCTCAGGTCCAATCTAATTAAAATTAGCTACACTGGTTAATTACTATTACATGTGGATCTAACAGCATCCCGTTGGAGTTCATGTCCAGTTGACCTTTTATTCGACCAATCAAAATTCTACTTGCAAAATCATGCCAGTGATTTGAAAAGAATTTGAAAAAAATCGGGATTATGCCGAGGGTATACGAAATGATTCGAGTGAATTACGAAGTATGCAGGAAACTAATTTCAATATAAAATTTTATATAAAATTAATTTCAAGACGAAATAAAAACCCGTGATGATATAGTCATAAAATCTGTTTATACTATTATCCTGTTCAATTATTTAGACCCAAAGTTTTTTGCAAATGTCTATTTCCTATTCGATATTTGTTTTCTTTGCATTTACATGAAAACAAACCCAAACCCCGACAGGTTTTATATACAAATCATCATATAAAATGCACGAAGTTGACTTAATTCCACTTTTTAAAAATCTCTGTGTCTTTTGAATGCACGTTATTTCTCCTATAAATAACTAAGGACATTTGCATATCAAAAGCATCATTCTATAGTGCGTTTCAAACTAATGTTCGGTTCTATCGTCCTATCCGCACAAATCGTAGTATGACCTATATTTAAGAAAATATCTGTAAACATGAAGCAGGCGCGGATTCAGGTGGGGAGTTCAAGTGACAAAACCTCAGTTTGAAAATATGTATCAAATATTATAATTATATTGTGGAATACACAAGCGCGCGCGCTGAAGGGAGAGAGAGAGAGAGATACGTCATTTATGTAACAACGCACTCAACATATTTTAATCTATGGTTATATGGTTATAGGGAGAGAGAGAGAAGAATATGGTATGCATGCGATTGGTGCGGGACGTAGCTCAGAGGTAAAGCGTTCGCTCATGGTAGGTCGACTGATCGATCCCACATGGTGGACCCATTGCGTTGTGTCTAGTCCCAGCCTGTGCACCACACCTGATGTATAAAGGCTATGGTATGTGCTATCCTGTCTATGGGATGGTGCATATAAAACGTCCCTTATTGCTTATCAAAATTTCTTATCGGAAACAGTGGCCCATGTGGCGGTAGCGAGTTTCTTTCTCACTGTCATAATGCTCCTTAACCGTTTTGTCCTACGCCACATAAACGTATATCAAATGCGTTGAGTGTGTCGTTAAATAAACATTTCTCTCGTATGTATGTGTAGTCTATATGCATTTCTAGTCGATTAGTTTATAGGTTGTTAGGTTGTTTGATAGTGAATGATATGGAAATAAATTGTTTTTGGTGTTAACGAGTTCATGCATACATTAAAGTAATACTCCTGATGGGTATGGAGAAATAACTTAATCAGTCAACGAACTCATTTCTTCATCACTATCTTCGTTATCACAGGGGGTATTTTATTTCTTATAAAACTATTTTGTTTTCTAAAATCTTCTTCGATCTTTATTACATGTTTAACTGCGTCAGAGAAGTGTGTAGGTGTGACAGAGTTCAATGCATGTGCAAGTTCTCTCCGCACCGTGGTCATTTTACCATCATTATGACGAGCTATGTGCCCTTTGACTTGACTCCAGATCAGTTCTATCGGATTGAGTTCAGAATGTCTTGGCGGCAGTCTTAGACACAAGTGCCCATGGCGTTCAGCAATATCATCAGTAACAAATTACTTTGCACATTTGTTACTTTTCACAAGTTCATAAAGAACTGGCTTTGTCATGTTACTCTCAAAAGGTATATTTTTGTTTCGTAGCCACGACTGAATTTCTTGCCTTTTAGCGTTTAGTGCAGGCCATCGTGTAATCTCAGTTAATTTGTTGTGGTAGCTTGCGTTATCCATGACGATAACAGAAGGTTCTGGTAGAGAAGGCATAAGTTGTTCTTCAAACCATTTGATGAAATTTTCATGATTCATCTCATCATGATAGTCTCCGTCTTTTTTTTTTTAGCTTCAAAGATCAATTCACAGCCATCTATCAATCCATATTTATCACAGCCAGCATGACAAATAAGTCTTTTTCCCTTCCCAGTCACCGAACAGAGTTTAGGAACTCGATCAGCAGCGTCTGATTTCGGCAGGTGATTGGCGGTACTTGTGCCCGGGTGGATATCTGTCCAGTGGTGGGATGTTGTGTGGTTGACATTCACCCAGGTCTCATCTTGATACACTTTTAAATACCCCTGTTCTCGTAAACTGGATATTTCATGGAGATAGGACAGTCTCCTGTCTGATATACTGGCGTCCTCAAAAATCACTTTTCCGGTTGTAGACATACGTTGGTATTTAAAATCGAGCTCATGGAGTGTTCTTCGTAAAGTTGATATGGATATGTTGATTCCACATTCCTCCCGTAAAGCCACGTTAATCTTATGTAATGTAGGTAATTCGCCCTCTCTATAAAATCTGTATACTCGTCGTCTAATAATATCTTTATCAAATAAATCGATGAGTTTTCGGTCGCGTTTTTTAACAGTGATTTCTGTGCTTGGATTCGTAGAGCTTAGATTTTTCAGTTCTTTTTACTGTTAAAACCGAAACTTTAAGTGCAGCGGCAACTCGATCGACAATTCGATAAGAAGCATACCTAGGTCTACCGCGCTGATATTCATCTTCAAAATAATCGAAAACGTTCTTAATTCACGATTTTACATTAACTGAAGTGTTTTTCGATTTACCCATATTTTTCCTCAAATAACAATAACAAGAATGTCGACTAATACATTTTCAATGAATTTATATACCCTACCTAACTTGTATTTTACGTGGTTTACACATTGCTACAATAGCACGTGCAGTCATACATCGAAATAATGATGTTATTGACCAAGCAATGCTATCGTATTTTGAACATTCAGGGCTGTGTCTGCGGTATGAAAAAGTGGTTGAACCCATACGAGTCCGAACAATAGCCCTTTGGTTTTTCGCATTACAAATGTAACACCCAACCCCCAAACCCCAGCCCCTAGCACCACCCTAAATACTACATATATATATATATATATATATATATATATATATATATATATATATATATATATATATATATATATATATACGTATGAGTTCCCAATTTAGAGGCAAATTAAATAACATTTTTATTATTATTTGATGTTGGTGGCCTTTGACATTTTATCCCCCCCCCCCCCCCCCCCTGGTCTTCTGGGTCAGACCCTGCATTAAATTAATTTATAAATTTGGAAAGCATATTCCTGCGGTGTGTGAGGTGATTTGTGTTTATTACTGTGCTACACCTCAGTTGTGTTAGGTTAGGTATGGTATGCTAATATATAATTGATATAATAAAATAAAAATACATAATACATTAGCTAAATTTATTAAATATAATGCACCTACAAGAAATGGTTACATGTTCTGTTTGTTTACATCTATGTTTAACGGAAAGATTAGACAATGCTGTTACACACTGCAAAACAATAATAACCTTGATTTAGTGAAACAAGCTATAATGGCCTTCACGTAGCCTCAGATCCCAATGTTTTGATATGCAAATGACCTTAGTTATTTATAGGAGAAATAACGTGCATTCAAAAGACACAGAGATTTTTAAAAAGTGGAATTAAATCAACTTCGTGCATTTTATATGATGATTTGTATATAAAACCTGTCGGGGTTTGGGTTTGTTTTCATGTAAATGCAAAGAAAACAAATATCGAATAGGAAATAAACGTAACATTTGCAAAATACTTTGGGTCTAAATAATTGAACAGGATAATAGTATACAATCCAGAGTTTATTACTGCACTTTCTCCCTGTTTTTTAATGTTAAAATAGACCAACCAGTTCGCCTATTGCATAAATAGTCTCACAAGATATTTTTAGAATTTGTATGCTCCTGAATAACGCTATAAAAGGCGAAGTGTAATTGGTCGATATTTAAACTGTTATTTATAGATGGAATGTCACCTGGACATGGGAGTTCACGCAATGCTGTTAGATCTACTGGTAGACCAGTAAAGCTCATTTTAATCAGATTGGCTCAGGTCGACCTGGCAATTACACAGATCAGTCGCATACTGACATTTCTACATTAGATTGCGACTGTGTCACGATCACGTGTAACAGATTCGTCTCCGATTCAGTGTGACCTGAATGCTTTTGCGATGGTGTTACGACGATCGGCTTCAGTCGGCGATCCAGTGTGACCTCGGTGCTCTTGCGATGGTGTTACGACGATCGGCATCAGTCGCCGATCCTCGGTGGGCCCATTGGGCTATTTCTCGCTCCAGCCAGTGCACCACGACTGGTACAACAAAGGTCGTGGTATGTGCTATCCTGTCTATAGGATGGTGCATATAAAAGATCCCTTGCTGCTAATCGAAAAGAGTAGCCCATGAAGTGGCGACAGCGAGTTTCCTCTCTCAGTATCTGTGTGGTCCTTAATCATATGTCCGACGCCGTTAAGCATCAGTCGGCGATCCAAAAAAAATCATTCGGAAACCGATCGCAGTTGACCTGAGCGTGCGGATGACAAATGTCCGTGCATCACAGTCTATAAATGTTATTTTTAACCAATCAGCATTTAAAAATAAACTTTATTGATTTCTCAAGTAATTTCTTTGTTGTTTTTCTCCGTTTGTCCAATAGTTGTGTAGTTGTGTAGCTAGAACAATATCTTGTTCTTTAGTTACTTTTACAGATCTCGTATTAACCTGGAACAATTAATTAATTAATTAATAAGTATTACCTTTAAAAACTAACACAGAATATGTATTTGAAGAAATATGTTATATATTATATTTATATAATTAATTTATTATCTTATATCAATGTTTTTCTTGATAAAACGGTAATAATAATGGTTACTAAAAGCATGCTTGAATTTAGCTTCTTTCTGTTGGTGGGGTAGGGTGGGGTAGAGTGGTTGGTAGTATAATTTATATGCTTAATAATTCAGTTTATCGTGCGTGCGTGCGTGCGTGCGTGCGTGTGTGCCTGCGTGCGTGCCTGTGTGTGTGTGTGTTTTGTTGGGTTGTGGATGAGAAGACACACACCCCCCCCCCCCCCGAGACACACCTCCCCCCCCCCCCCCCCCCCCCCCCCCCATAAACACACACACACACACATTCCCCTGATGTGGGCTACCTAAGAGCCTGGAAAGGAATGTATTAAAAATTAATAAAGTTAATACCTATTGATAAAATTGGAGACGCCATTTTCAGGGGTTTTTTAAAAAGGAAGAAGAAGAAGATTTTATTTGATTTGTTTAACGAACACATTGATTAATTAATCATCGGCTATTGGATGTCAAACATTTGGTCATTCTGACACGTAGTTATCAGAGGAAACCCGTTACACTTTTCCTAATGCAGATTAGACTCTTTTATATGCACCATCCCACAGACAGAATAGCATATGCCATGGTATTTGATATACCAGTCGTGGTGCACTGGCTGGAACGAGAAATAGTCCAATGGACCCGCCGACGGGAATCGATCCCAAAGCGACCGCGTATCAAGCGATCGCTTTACCACTAGGCTACGTCCTGCCCAAAAAGAAGAAGAAGAAAGGAAGGAAATGTTTTATGATATAACATTTAGTGAAATTATCAGTGATATAAAAGTGTTATCAGTCACTCAGTGACGATAACACATTTTAGAGTGAAATTTTCACCATTTTACTCTATTTTGCTGCTGGCATTTTAAAAATAAAGGTAAATTGCCAAAAGTTCTATAATAAATAGAAAATTTCATTTTTTTAAATTTTAGTTATTTTGCAATCATATCACACTCGTTGCGCAAGCGCGACTCGTGAGATATGATTGCAAACTTAACTCGATCAGATATAAATCATATTTGACAAAAAAACTATTCTATTTATTTAACGACACACTCAACACATTTTATGTACGGTTATATGGCGTCGGAAGAAGAAGAAGAAGAAGAAGAAGAAAGAAGAAGAAAAAAATCTAGCATTCTCTCTTGTACACTGCTACCTAATCGTGTAACTTAATAATTATATCCATTAACTACTATAGGCCTGTCGCTCATTTGGGACATGATAATAACGTCACTTGATATTTCACCTTTGTTGTAATATACTAAAAATACCTTTACGAACGTACGGGTCTAATGAATGTAAACTGAGCGGATAGATGAACATCGTCAATGGCCGAGCTAACACGAGTATTAAAGGCACGGCAGGGACTATAAATACTTCAATTCATTTCAATTCTTTATTTACCTACAGCCACTTCGATTCCAATCTAATATCTCGATGACGACGGACGTTAGCCCTTACTCTCTCGATCTGCCCCCCCCCCCCCCCCCCCCCCCACCTGGGGGGACTGATGAATACCTATGGAATGCTGATTGAATACCGGGTCTCGTACACCGGGTCACGGGCAACCGTGACCTTGGTGTACGGAGACCGGATTCAGAAGAAAGGAAGGTGGAGGAAGAGGAGACGTGTGCCAGCGGCGGCGCAGGGGGGGTAAAAACCGGTGGCTAAACCGCCGGCGGCGACTCCTTCTGTTAGACCGCCGAACACCGCTCACCAGAAGAAGACGACCCAGATGGAAGAGGTTCCGGCCCCGGCTGTCTCGGCTACCGTCCCACTGGAAGACGACGAATTGGACGAGCCTGACACAGCCATCTGTGTCACCCCGTCCAATCGGCCTCCGACACCTACTCCTACTCAAGCGCCTCCGGACGTATCGCCGACCCTACCGACGACACCCGTTGAGGCGCAGGCCCGGAAGGAGCCAGTTGTGAAGAGGAGGAAGGCGAACACTCCCCCGAGTTCAACACCATCCAAGCCAACTCGCCCCTCCAAACCGCCGCAGCCGAGGACAGAACCAGAGGGATGGTGGTCACTGCAGGCCGGCCGTCTCCAACAGCGTTACCAGCAGCTGGTGAAGACGAACCTCTCCGATGTACGCCATCTGATTAGACGCCCCAAGGAGCAGGCATATCAACCACTACCCGACGGACTCAACGAGGGGGAATTCGCGGTGCACCGGCTCAAGATGCGGGAGGGACAGAACGCAGTGTGCGTAACCATCCGCCGGAACGGGAAATTCAATCAAGGTCTGCTACTACAGGAGATGGACAACCCGACATTACATCGTGTCCTGAAAACCGTCGCGGGTCCACACTACCGTCCAATCACCAGGTCGCTAGCAGACTCCGATTACCGGCAGTTCCTCCCGCACCTTGACATCCAAGACTACATCGGAACCCCCTAGATAACAACCTTTACCTCCGTGAGTACCAACCTCTTTTTTGGGCTAGTTAGACTTTAAACGTTTTGGAAGCAGTTCAAAATTCTTATGTTTATTTTTTTATAAGTAGTCTAACGCATTTTATTTTGGCGCCCGTTCAATTGCTCAAAATCACCTTAAAAACCTTTTGGTTGAGCAGTCTTAACTATTTTTGGTTAAATTTTAGAGTCCGGACATGTTTTGGATGCAGTTACTCTTTGTAGACTTAGGTAAAATACAGGCTTCACCGAAGAATCGAAATTCAGCCAATCAGAGCACGGCTCCCACTCGGTGTACTTCAAGTTTACGAAGTGTCTGCTATTTGGTCCGCGCTCGCGTCGACCTTACTAAATGGCTTTATTCCAAATTCCGCCCACCTCAAACTTACCCCCCCCCCCCCCCCCCCCCCCCCCCTGCTCCGGAGTTAGTCACTGGCGAAGTCAGAGGCTAAATCCGTGGTGGGCGTGCCTGAACCTTCGTGGATAGGGGCACGTAAAAAGAGTTGCCCGTTCCCGTTTACCTACAGCTTTACAGCTAAAAACAACATACCATACATACTTGCTTGGTGTTAACATCCGGACATCCGGGTACGTGTGTACGTATCTGTTTGTGTATGGATATATGTGTTGTATATTTATAATATGTACAGCAGTGATTTGGGGCTCCCATCCCTGACACTGCTATGTTTGTGATCTGGGACAATAAAAATATTTTTAAAAATTAAAAAACTATATAAAAAAAACTAACCCTCTAATCTGGACAAACAGCCCAGATAGCTGATGTGTGTGCCCAGGATAGCGTGGTTGTACCTTAATTGGATATAAGCAGAAAATAAGTTGAAATGAATGATTGAATGAATGAATGAATGAATGAATGGATGGATGGATGGATGGATGGATGGATGGATGAACGAATGAACGAATGAATGAATGAATGAATGAAATGAAAGGGGCTAACTTTCGATCAACTAAGTCAAATCAACCAATTAACTTCATTTTCAATTTCGATGAACTGCTCCAAATTATGCGTCAAATGTATCTTCACAACATTACGCAACCTTTTCCTTTTTGGACTTAAAGCCGCTCACCCTAGTTCCATCCAGCGAAAATAAATTATAATTTGGTTAATCTACAAACCTGTAACACACTTAGATCACGTTTTTATCAAATGGAGTGGAAAAAGCAGGTTTTATTTCGATAAATACCATGGGAATCCCCATGTCCCAATTGCTTGAAATAATTTTGAAAGTTTGTATTCTGATGTCACCGGTAGATGTCGCTCGAAGCACAACAATGCCTACGTCACGACAAATTTCACAGACTTGGGGTGCGTTCTTTTCACGAACTGTGAAGAAAAATCTCACAAATGAACAACAACAAATCGGATGTTGATTGCGCGAACCGTGCACGAGAAAACAAACCGAACCAAAATGATAACGGTCACGTGGTATACCAACGTCTGTGACATTTAAATGGAAATATCCCGTCTAAAAATAGATTAGACCTCGTCTGCTCAACGGTTTTTACTCAAACATGCGTCCGTTTTTCAGAAATACGAAAAATACATTTTGTGGTATTACAAACACCAGGATTACCAGGATTACCAAAAAACACTTCAGGTGAATGGAAATGTATATTCTAAATAATAAACGGTAAGTAAAGTGCAATTTTATTTGTGAAAAAAATGGGTTTAATAGCGAAAAACAACGCCGTAATGGTTAACAACTAGCCGTAACTAGGGTGTGTCCCTTTAATCCTACGGGACATTTGTAAATCCAACAGCACCAAAACCAACCCTCGCCCACGATCGACCCTGACCGGGCAGCGTGTGCTCCCTTGTACATGTCAGCGCGGGCGACAATCTCTCCCATACCCCAAACCCTTTCCTGTCCTGGACGGAGAAACCGGGGACAGTCAGCACCTGCGCCCATGGCAGGCGTGCGCTACAACAGCTCGCTCTGAATGTGTACGTTAAACCCTATGACCTGACCTAACCTAACAAAAGGAGCACCAATGATGCTATACCCGGTGAATTTGGACAGCACCCACTTCGTATTACACGTTTACCGTTTGCAGAAAAATACTGGTTTAGACTGGGAACACACGATTGTTTGTCAAAGGGGCATAAGGCGTACATGGAATAATATTATTGTAATAATTGATCTAATTGAAACTGGACATTTTATATAAACATGATGTGGATCAATTTCGACTTTAGTCAAATTTGGGACAGTAAAGGCTCGTTATACCCTCACAGAGATACATGCAACTTGAAACAGGAAGTCCAGTCAAAATATATAAAATTCTGGTCAGATACTATTTAAAACAATGATTCTAAACTCATAACATACAGTCTATTTAAATCGGAGTTTAAATTAGAAAACTACCTGCTCTGCACACCAAATTTCGAACAACGCAGATAATTTACTAAAGTGAGAATTAGTACGCATAATCTTCATATTGAACTTGGGAGATTCTATAAATCTAAAAAAAAAAAAAAAAAAAGTGAACAGAGGACTTGTTTTGTTTGCTATTTCCAAGCTGTGACCGATAAAACACATTTTAGTTTAGACTGCCCTATTTATTATGTTGAAAGGCAACAACTGTTTGATAAGTTAAAATCTCCTTTTCCGACTTTTCTACTCTAAATAACAATTTACTATTTATATTTATTACGTCATACAATGATGGTGACATTAAAATTCTTAACCAATTAAAGAAAGGAATGTTTTATTTTAACGACGCACTCAACACATTTTATTTACGGTTATATGGCGTCAGACATAGGGTTAAGGACCACACATATTTTGAGAGGTAACCCGCTGTCGCCACTACATGGGCTACTCTTTCCGATTAGCAGCAAGGGATCTTTGATTTGCGCTTCCCACAGGCAGGATAGCACAAACCATGGCCTTTGTTGAACCAGTTATGGATCACTGGTCGGTGCAAGTGGTTTACACCTACCCATTGGGCCTTGCGGAGCACTCACTCAGGGTTTAGAGTCGGTATCTGGATTAAAAATCCCATGCCTCAACTGGGATCCGAACCCAGTACCTACCAGCCTGTAGACCGATGGCCAAACCACGACGCCACCGAGGCCGGTCTTTATTAATGACAGCTGTTTAAATGTAAAGTTCTTGTTCCGGCTATCAATGGTGCAGTAATTTAATTTAATTTTGTCTGAACCTCTTTTGGATATAAAAGAAAGAAAGAAATGTTTTATTTAACGACGCACTCAACACATTTTATTTACTGTTATATGGCGTCAGACATGGTTAAGGACCACACAGATATTTAGAGAGAAAACCCGCTGTCGCCACTTCATGGGCTACTCTTTCCGATTAGCTGCAAGGTTTTTTTTATATGCATTATCACACAGACAGGGCAGTACATACCACGGCCTTTGATATACCAATCGTGGTGCACTGGCTGTAACGAGAAATGGCCCAATGGGTCCATCGGCGAGCGCTCTACCACGTGGTTACGTTCCGCCCCCTTTTGGATAAATAAACTAACAGCAATCTAATTTCACCATTTTATGTTTATAGTATACTTTATTATTATATAGTCAGTTTATTCCTACAAACAGAATACAAAATTTGTGTCTCCGTCTGGCCTGTACATATTATTATTTTTAATTGTTGTTGTTGATGTTATATCCACGTTTGTGTGCATTTCAATACAATTTCTATGTCAATATCGAGAAGGCTACATGAGTTATTTTTAGGAAGTACAGTCCATTGGTAACTACCTTACAAAACCTCAATATCGGTTGACCACATAATATATTTGAGTTATCCACCTTCACCGCCTTATTGTGCTATTACTGAGGTCACGGGGTCATGCCTTTGTAGTGTCTTTTTATGCTAAGCATAATGGGAGGCCTACTTATCCCAGAAACTAGAGTTAGCTGCCTTAAATGAAACACGCCGGTGAGTCTGAACTAGTCTGTCGTAATAAATCAATGAATAATACTTCATGGCATAACGGTTTGATGAATCAATAGTTCAGACAAGTCGAAACCGTGGCAGGTGGCTTTGATAACGAAAACACTATCGCCACGGGCGGTTACTGAATAAATTAAATTAAACAGGGCCATGCCTAGCGGGATGGGGCAGTTATCATCACCTTCCCCACTCCCACCCCCACACCTGAAAATATGAAAAGTGTCCTATTTTCAGGCTAAAGAAAAAATCAAAATCTATTATATTATTACCGTGTCACTTGATGTTATTTTCTTTTACTGCAGGCGTGTGTGTGGGAAATTGTGCAGGGAGGGTCTAGACTGTGGAGAGCAAAGATTTTAAGGGGGCCAGGTCATGTTCTCTCGGAAAATACATTGAAAAAAATATATATTGAAGAAGAGGGGTTTCAACCCAAACACCACCTGCACTCACGCCTGTACTGCACCCTAGTTACTGTTAGCTTGGAACGGCCCTGACAAACGAGCAAGTCCTAGTGAGGGATAATAATATTATTATTAAAATGTTCGCGCTTTTTTGTTGTTGTTAAGTATATATAAATATAAAAAGCAGCCACTGTGAATCTCAGGCTAGTAAGGGACCAAGATGTAAGTGGCAGAGTGTTCACCTCAGATACAATGGACCATAGGATAATTAATTTCAACTTATTTTCGTGCTTATATCCAATTAAGGTTCAAATACGCTGTCCTGGGCACACGCCTCAGCTATCTGGGCCGTGTGTCCAGGATAGGGGGTTAGTTGTTAGTTGTTAGTGGTTAGTGATAGAGAACAGGGTGCAGTGGTCTTACACCTTCCCATTGAGTCGTTAAAACTCGCTCTGGGTGGAAGCCGGTACCGGGCTGCGAACCCTGTACCTACTGGCCTTATGTTCGATGGTTTAACCACGACGCCACCGACGCTGATGCCATAGGATCGATCGCCTTCCGTGGAGTTCCGTTAACCCACACCCACCACCACCCCCACCCCCACCACCACCCCCTCAACCCTAACCCTACCCTCATCCTAACCAGTGTATACAATTGGTACATCTGGCCTTCGTCCAAGAAGCCGTTTATTGACAAACGTTTGCAAACTATTGTGACTGGTTTCTGAAATGGTCATTCGGTTCATTGTTCAGCGTAAAAACCGGTCTAGACAGCTTTACCGACTAACAAGTGTCGTTGGATGAGCTGACCGGCCTCGGTGGCGTTGTGGTTAGGCCATCGGTATACAGGCTGGTAGGTACTGGGTTCGGATCCAAGTGAAGGCATGGGATTTTTAATCCAGATACCGACTCCAAACCCTGAGTGAGTGCACCGCAAGGCTCAATGGGTAGGTGTAAACCACTTGCACCGACCAGTGATCCATAACTGGTTCAACAAAGGCCATGATTTGTGCTATCCTGCCTGTGGGAAGCGTAAATAAATGATCCCTTGCTGGTAATCGGAAAGAGTATTCCATGTAGTGTTGACAGCGGGTTTCCTCTCAAAATCTGTGTGGTCCTTAACCATATGTCTGACGCCATATAACCGTAAATAAAATGTGTTGAGTGCGTCGTTAAATAAACCATTTCTTTCTTTCTTTGGATGAGCTATTTTGTCTATTAGAAAGTGCATATTAAAAGTCCTCGTGCTACTTTTCAAGACGAGTAGAAAATATGACGGCAAAGGAATTCATCCGCGATTATCCAGACCACGTCTCAAAATAATGCAGGCTATAAATGCAAGATACTTAACTGTCGTAGTTTAAAATGTATCGATGTGTATAGTCCGTTTGCATTAAAAGGGAATCCATGGATTGGCAGGTAACTATATACTAAATTATGCTAAAACTCATAATAAAACATAGTCAGATTTAAACCCATACCAACTCTCTTAACATTGTTTAACAAAACCATTTATGTCAATAAAGGAAAGGAAAGGAAATGTTTTATTTAACGACGCACTCAACACATTTTATTTACTGTTATATGGCGTCAGACATATGGTGAATGACCACACAGATATTGACAGAGGAAACCCGCTGTCGCCATAACATGGCCTACACTTTTCGATTAGCAGCAAGGGATCTTTTATATGCACCATCCCACAAACAGGATAGCACATACCACTGGATGGAACGAGAAATAGCTCAATGGGCCCGACGACGGGGATCTATCCTAGACCGACCGCGCATCAAGCGAGCGCTTTAACACTGTGCTACGTCCCGCCCCTTATGTAAATAAAAAGTTAATCAAGTTATACATAGGAAATCGCATTTTTAATACAGGGTGAAAGAAAGAAAGAAATGTTTTATTTAACGACGCACTCAACACATTTTATTTACGGTTATATGGCGTCGGACATATGGTGAATGACCACACAGATATTGACAGAGGAAACCAGCTGTCGCCATTTCATGGGCTACTCTTTCCGATTAGCAGCAAGGGATCTTTTATTTGCGCTTCCCACAGGCAGGATAGCACAAACCATGGCCTTTGTTGAACCAGTTATGGATTACTGGTCGGTGTAAGTGATTTACACCTACCCATTGAGCCTTGCGGAGCACTCACTCAGGGTTTGGTGTCGGTATCTGGATTAAAAATCCCATGCCTCGACTGGGATCCGAACCCAGTACCTACCAGCCTGTAGACCGATGGCCTAACCACGACGCCACCGAGGCCGGTAAATAATACGGGGTGAAGACAAAATGTTAAAACAGGGTCTGTGACTTTAACAGCTAATGAGGGGCGGGACGTAGCCCAGAGGTAAAGCGCAACCTTGATGCGCGGTCGGTTTGGGATCGATCCCCGTCGGTGGGCCCATTGGGATATTTCTCGTTCCAAACAGTGCACTGCGAATGGCATGTTAAAGACCGTGGTATGTGCTATCCTGTCTGTTAGATGGGGTATATAAAAGATCCCTTGCTAGTATTAATGAAAACAAAAATGTAGCGGGTTTCCTCTCTAAGACTATAAGTCAAAATTACCAAATGTTTGACATCCAACAGCCGATGATTAATAAATCAATGTGCTCTGGTGGTGTCGTTAAACAAAACAAACCAAATAAACTTTTTCTAACGATAAGCTAAACATGTGTGCCCTGGGACCTAATTCACTAAACTCTCGCAACTTTGCGATGTCGCAGTCCATTGCAAAATCCCGTCGGTGGGCCCATTGGGCTATTTCTCTTTCCAGCTAGTGCACCACGACTGGTATATCAAAGGCCGTGGACCGTGGTATGTACTAGCCTGTCTATGGGATGGTGCATATAAAAGAACCCTTGCTGCTAATCGAAAGAGTATCCCATGAAGTGGCGACAGTGGGTTTCCTGTCTCAATATCTATGTGGTCCTTAACCATATGTCTGACGCCATATAAGCGTAAATAAAATGTGTTCAGTGCGTCGTTCAATAAAACATTGCTTTCTTTCTTTTCCAATACAAAACGACTTGCAAAGAGGATGCTTTGTTGTCTAGCAGAACCTAAGAGACCTTTGTGAATTAGGCCCCAGGGCCCCGTTCACGAAGCGATCTTAGCCCTAAGATCAACTTAAGTGCATAGGGTAGCTATGCGCTTACGGTAATCTTAGGGCTAAGATCGCTTCGTGGAACGGGGCCCTGAACAGCAAACATACGTGCAAAAAAGTTCACTTCAATTGCTTTAGTGTTATTTCATTGAAGTATAGAATGTGAACAATGATTGTTAAACAGAGCTTGACCGACGTCCATTGAGGTGTATTAGAATATATAACATGATTAAATATTGGTGTCAATTATTAGTCACCCCAAATTGTATATTAAAAAATTGTTATGAGTTTTTATAGAACAGGGTAGAAAATTATAATGAGAAAAATTGGGCTTATCATGTTAAAAGGGAAATGATTGATTTAGGTTTTGGTGAATTTTGGCTTAAACAAGAATTACATTCATTGTATTTACCTGTAATCAAGCAAAGAATCTTAGATCAGGCCTCGCAACATATCAGGAGTGAAATTAATATTTCACCAAAGTGTACTTTATACAAATATTTCACAGATACTTGTAACCTCCAGTTTTATTTACGTAAGTCAATTCCAATAGTGTATAGAAAGTATTTATCAAAATTTAGACTATCTTCTCACATGTTAGCAATTGAAACTGGCAGATACTATCACATTGAAAGGCAGAATAGATTATGCTTATATTGTTTAATGCTGTAGAAGATGAATTTAATTATATTTTAAAATGCCCTTTATATATTAAAGAAAACAATATATAAAACCCTATTACTGGAAGAAGCCTTCATCTTTTAAATTGGTGCAGTTGTACAATATAGAAAATACAAAACAATTATGTAACTTTGGAAAAGTTCTCTACAAGGCAGATAAATTAAAGAAAATAACATATATATACTATATATATATATATATATATATATATATATATATATATATATATAATATATATATATACCGGGTTTCTTCTGTACATGTATTTGTAATGTTTATACAGATGAACTGTATAGCTCAATGTTAATAAACAATTGAATTGAAGAATGTAATGGCGCAGCCTGGCCTACATCGTATTACAAACCCAGGAGGATACAGCTAAGTAATACAGGTAAATATACTGCGCTCCATTGAAAAAGCATCTCCCAATGTTTAGTTGTCGCTATCGCTATAAAATGCACAATTACCGTAACCATTGTATATAATGTTTTCAAAATTATTTATTGCCCACCGCAATATATCCAGCTATACGAAATCACTTAAATGTATTATTTGTTTTTTCTCATACCATGTTTACAATTACCAACTGACTGATGCGTTTTCACTGGAGTTGGGTATACATTCTATTCAATCCGGTTTTCGGTTTCAGTTTTAAATTTCCTCTGCATGCAGGTTTTTCAGTTTGAAATAAGATGTACTTGTCAGGTGCGGATCTAAAATGTACTAATAAGTGGGGTGCGTAATCCTGTAACGAATTTTATGTTATTTTAAAACCAGGCTTGTAGGGACTGTGTGTGTGTGTGTGTGTGTGTGTATGTGTGTGTGTGTGTGTGTTAGTGTCTGTTTGTGTGTGTGTGTGTGCCTGTGTGTGTGTGTGTGTGTGTATGTGTGTGTGTGTGTGTGTGTGTGTGTGTCTGTGTCTGTCTGTGTGTGTATGTGTGTGTATGTATGTATGTATGTATGTATGTGTGTGTGTTTGTGCGTGTATGTATGTGTGTGTGTGTGTATATGTGTGTGTATACGTGTGTGTGTGTGTGTGTGTGTATGTGTGTGTGCGCGCGTGTGTATGTATGTGTGTGTGTGTACCACCGGAGCTGGTATATAGTTCAGGTTTATTACAGTATTTATACATCCATGTAGATATGTGTAGCTATAGGACTATAGAGACATAAACAAATAAACATTGTAACATGGAGAATTATTACAAATTAAAAAATATAACTACGTGTGTGTATCTATCTATCTATCTATCTATCTATCTATCTATCTATCTATATATATATATATATATAAGTGGGGGCACAGTCATACACCACACCCAAAATGCTATGGTTCCTACGCTAAACAACACGTAGTTACTGGTATATAGGCTAGATTTCCTTTCGAAACAAAACATATGTTAAAAACAGACTATTGTGTTCCCTCTTCCGTCGGTGAAATCCTCAGGGGACAACTATTATTTTTGCCAAATCTTTCCATATTGTTCGTGTTGAAATGAGATGCTGTGATTGATTCTGTTTACGAACTTCCACGTGACAATATAAAGAATGACCTTTTTAACATGACAGTAGCTGAATACAATCACTTAGTCACGGGCAATGCCGATTCCACTCACCCAGCTCCACTGTCGTGAACTATCGATTGTCGGAATTATGTTTTGATGCCATGGTGACAAAGTTTCGTGTGAGCTGTATGACAAAGGGACGATTATTCAATAGTCATTTCTTTATATGCTTGAAAATTAATCTTTATTTTTCAGGCTCGTATTTAGGTGGGGGCGTATTTAGGTTGCCCGGGCCCCCCTATTTCAGGACAAGTAACTTATTTTGCTTTAAGTTCAAGTGCAATATATTTTAACATGTTCATATAACACTATGGTTTCAAGCATGTCTGTCCCGGGTCCCGTTTCTAGATAGCCAGAGACCCGACCTTTATTCACTTAAAGCAATCTGTCCCCCTTCTCAGAGGTGAATCTAGAGGGGGGGAGGGGCAGGAAACCCGTCACCCCTGAATATATTCAAGTGCCTTTTTTTCTGGCTGAATTGTTGTTGTTTTTTGTTTTGTTTTTTCGAAAGAAACATTCATTGGGTAGCACTTTTTCCGTTAGTTTCTCTCCCCCACCCCCCAACAATACCTGGGTCCGCCCCTCCTCTCGTTATAAAATCTAAGATCCGTATATTGATATTCTTGACGATATTCTGGATGAGACTACGGGAGCACTGGGATTCTGTTCTTGTTAATTATAATACAAAGAACCTCGATTTATTAATATTTCATTCTTGTTTTATGATAACAATCAGTGTCTATCACGAGAAAGTTGTTGATTGATATGGTATCATTAACTCTGAGTGCAAGCATTGTAGTCGATAACTGTTCCATTAAAGGAGCATGTTATGTTTTCAGAGCTATTGTAGTGTACTTCTGTCTAATCAATATTAAGGGTAGTCTGGTGCTTGTAGAAGCTCAAAACTGTATTGTATTCACATTATGTTTCAATATTATAACAGTCATGGGAATATCTTTAAAAATATAAAAGTTAAAGTTTGTTTTAGTTAACGCCGCCACTGTAGAACATTGATTTATTAATCATCTACTATTGGATGTCAAACATTTGGCAATTAAAGTTTTTTTGTTGGTGTTTTTAACGATAGCACTGGAACACATTGACTATTAATCATCGGCTATTGGATGTCAAACATTTGGCAATTAAAGTTTTTTTGTTGGTGTTTTTAACGATAGCACTGGAACACATTGACTATTAATCATCGGCTATTGGATGTCAAACATTTGTTAATTTCTAACTCGTAGTCATCAAAGGAAACCCACTACATATAATTGTATATATATATATATATATACACACATATATACATACATACATACATACATAATACATACATGCATAATGTATACATACATACATACATACATACACACCGACATATATACAATACACACACGCGCTCATGTATACGCATACTTATTACACACTAACGTAATACACAAACAATTTATATAAATAAATAAATAAATAAATAAATATATATATATATATATATATATATATATATACGAAGAAACTAATATAATGCACAGGCACACAGGTACAGGTAGGTAGAGAAGAGAGAGAGAGAGAGAGAGAGAGAGAGAGAGAGAGAGAGAGAGAGAGAGAGAGAGAGAGAGAGAGAGGAGGGAGGAGAGAGAGGGGGAGAGAGAGAGAGAGAGACGAGAGAGAGTGTGTGTGAGAGAGAGAGAGAGAGAGAGAGAGAGAGAGAGAGAGAGAGAGGGGAGAGAGAGAGAGAGAGAGAGAGAGAGAGAGAGAGAGAGAGAGAGAGAGAGAGAGAGACAGACAGACAGACAGTCACAGACAGTCACAGAGACCGAGGCAAAGACAGACATACAGAAAGAAGTCCTTTAACACATAATTCGATAATTTGTCCAGGACAAACATCGATGGTTAGTTATTATTATTATAATTACTATTATATATGTATGTATATTGTAATGTATGTATGTGTGAAATATGTTGTGAAATATGCTGTGAAATTATCGGCAATTCAAATAACCATATTTGTATTCGTATTCGTTGGTAGTCTGTAGTGAGAGACAAGACACTGAGACGTAAAACTGTTTTAGAGTTGGTACCGCGATATAAATCAAGCATTTCCCAGCCTTTGTTGAACAAAATCAATTCACATTACTGTTAAAACTGATAACAGCACATCAACATATCAAGATATCCAGGTAGCAGGTTATTTAATCTAACTGCAAGGAATGCCATATCACATTAAATCGATTTAATGTGGCAGTCTTAAAGTTGTTTAAAGTTAAAGTCTGTTTAACGATACCACTAGAGCACATTGATTTATTAATCATCGGCTATTTGGGTGTATAACATTTGGCAATTTTGACAGTCTTTGAGAGGAAACCCGCTACATTTTTCCATTAGGTCAGGTCAGGTCATAGGGCTTAACGTGCATATTCAGAGCAAGCTATTTTAGCGCACGCCTGTCATGGGCACAGGTGCCGGCCGGATAGGAAAGTGTTGGGGTGGGTGGGAGATATAAGTAATAATATACGACTATTCATTGGAGACGATTTATCTGGCAACAATTGGTTACCAAATATATGTAACAGAGAAAAAAATAATGGTAATTTTGACAGGCTACGTGTTTCCATTAGTAGCAAGGGATCTTTTATATGCACCATCCCATAGACAGAATAGCTTATACCACGGCCTTTGATATACCATTCGCGGTGCCCTGGCTGGAACGAGAAATAGCTGAATGGGCTCACTGATGGGGACTGATCCTAGCTAGACCGACCGCGAATCAGGCAAGCGCTGTACCACTGGGCTACGTCCCGCCACTAAAGTTGTTTACTGACAAAAATATATTTATTAATTTTTATTGTGAAATGTAAACATCATACTTTGAATTAAATGCCGATAAAAAAAGTTTAACCAAATATTTTCATTTACTGATATTTATAAATTTATTGCAAATAATACCTAGGTGACCTACTGATTAATGGGTGACGTCAGTTTCAAGCTGAATTGCGTCTCCACGTTGACATTGACAAATGACGATACTGAAATTCATTCAACAGTTTATCAGTGTTAGGACTAGAGGAGGTCCAAATGATGTACTGAATGCTGCATGCATTTAGCGGAGGTAGGGGCAATGGTCGATTGCACTACCATTTTTTTTTTTTAAATTGCATAAAAGTCTCCTAGATTTATTTAAATAAGCACTTTTAGTCCAATTAAAGAACGTCGTATATTATTGGTCCTGATTTTATTATTATTATTATTATTATTATTATTATTATTATTCCCTCACCCTAGTTTTTAGGTTATGTTTGGTCCTTTAACTTTAGATAAAGAGTCGACAGGACGTAAAAACAAAAAACATTGTCATATCATTTGAACCAATTGTTTACGACGTAATGGGCAAGCTGGATCAAGTTCGTTGCATCGAGGATCAACAGGATCACGAAAAACAGAGCGATGTTTAAACATCCAATCGAACCAATCACAACGGCGCTCGTGCGAGAATCTACTGCTGACGTCATCTTCCGACGGTATGACGAAAGGGAGATTCTGTTCAGTATTAGACCATTGGTGTACGATGTCGTACCGCCTTTAGCTGAAGACGCTTCTTCCATGAAAGTACATTCTGCAAATAAAAATGGGTTTTTTTAGTTTTAAAAAAAAAAAGTGACCAATTACGGTTCAAGTCGGCTGTCCTGGGCACACACCTCAGCTATCAAAGTTATAAAAGGAATCAATGCTGTTATCTTTTTGGTTCTCATGTGATATCTTGGTTGTATCTCGTCTCTCATAACTCTATGTTGAGTGGCTTTTAAAATATTAAAATATTATGTATTACATATATATATATATATATATATATATATATATATATAAATAAAGACGTTTATAAAATAATGAATTGAATTGAATTGTGAAAAAAAGTTAAAAGTTTGTTTTGTTTAACGACATAACTAGAGCACATTGATTAATTAGTCATCAGCTAATAAACACATTTTATTTTTGCCAAAAAATATACATTTTGTAGGCATACATACATATTTATATATAAAATAATATAATGTGCACACTGCGGGGAATGGTATGTAGCATAGGGTTACAATCAATAAAATTCTATAGTAAATGGGTAATGCATGCATAGCAATAATATACAGTATAATAGCATACGTCATGTATCGATGTTGTCTGTTCTATGCGTGGTAGCAGTTTTCAAATATTTACACAATTTAATTAGCTGTTTTGAATTGTCGCTGGACAGTAGTTGCGTTAATTTAAATGTCGATGGTTTATTGTAATAAAAAGATTTAATATATTTATCTCTTATGTTACTGAAGAAAGGACACACTAGAACAAAGTGATATTCGTCTTCTACTATATTCATATTGCACAGATGACAAATTCTATTATTCCTGTCAATATTGTGGTATCTGCCCGTTTCTATAAAGAGATTATGGGAAAATAATCTGTATTTACTCAAAATATGTTTGTATTTCAAGGCAATAGGTTTCTGAAGATAAGGTTGTAAGCAATAATTATTAACAACGAATTTGTATAAAAGACATTTTGGAGAATTGTTGAATACAGCATACATACATAAATTTATCAGTCATTCTCTGTTTGAATAGTGATATAAATGTATTGCGATTTTCTACATTTTTATTTTACCATATGTGACCAAAACCATTAGTGAGAAGCAGGTCTCTTATTTGAGTAACCCAGTTAACAGAACGTGGTTTTCTTATGCACTCGTCATATAGGGTATTATAACACTCTTTCAAAATACAGTTATCTGTATTCAACAAATGTATCCAATATTTAACCATACAGATGTTACTACTTATGTACAAAGGTGATCTACCTAATTCAAAATAGACCATCATATTAGTAGTGCTCCTTTTCACGCCTAAAATACGTTTACAGAATTGTAAATGTAGGATCTCGTGACTATTTGCTTTGCTAAAACCCCAAACTTCACAGCCACAGCTATTGGATGTCAAACATTTGGTAATTTTGTCATATAGTCAGAGAGGAAACCCGCTATATTTTTTCTATTAGTAGCAAGGGATCTTTTATATGCACCACCCCACAGACAGTATAGCACCTCTTGTGAAAAGACGGTGATGCAAGATTGTAGCTTTAACAAGCTCTCTTAGATGATCAGAGAGAATCGGAGTGTGTCACATTTTTGTAGTTCCAGTTCTTAGTGAATAATTACATTTGTCCGTATTCCGTCTACTTGTACGTATACGTAAAGTTACAATGCATAGAGTGGTCGGATATGCACACACGTAGGTAGCAGGCACGGTGGCTAGGGGGACTCTAGCTCCCCAATAATCCGAAAAAAAATTAGTAGTAGTAAATCTTAAGGTAGAGATGAATTTTACTTGTAGAATGCAGGAAATTTAATTTCAGGACATCTTGTTTTTTAAATTTTACGGTGGAGCATACCCCCGAATCACTCTGGAAACTGCTTTGAGCCCTCGGTCTGTCAGCCCCCACCCCGACCCCACCAACTCTCAGTCAGCTCCCGAAATGTCTACTTGCTTCCACCGTGCCTGCGTAGGACGGATAAATGGAATCTTTTCAAACCATTTGCATAGAAAGGTAGATTTTATGTGTTAATAACCACGGGGGTTTCGAACACGCCTATCCCGAGTCCGACCTCCGATATGATCGGGGGCTTGACTCGGGACATAGAAAATGATTGACGCGAATTACAGATATATAGACGCATGCGGACCACGGACAATAGAATCTGCATCTTATAGAGCGGGGACGTGTAGAAAAACTGAGTCACATGTGCAATATTGAGTATAGTGTTTGACATATACATGTACAGCACATTTATTTATTAATCATCGGCTATTGGATGTCAAACATTTGGTAATTTTGATATGTAGTCTTAGAAAGGAAACCCGCTACATTTTTCCATCAGTGGCAAGGAATATTTTATATGCACCATACTACACACAGGACAGAACACACCACGGCACTGGCTGGAACGAGAAATAGCCCAACGGGCCCATCGACGGGGATCGACCGTAGACCGACCGCGTACCATTTGGTTACGTCCCAGCCTATATATACCAATATGAAAGACATCCTTGGGAATATAGTTTTACTTGACATCTACGTTCACGGCGCCTTGTAGGAACCAGTTGTAGGTCTCCTACTGCCTGGCCACGCCCAGTATATGTGTGTGTCCGGAGAGAATAAACGTTTAACGTTTGTTTTGTTTAACGACACCATTAGAGCACCTTGATTAATTAATCATCAACTGTTAGTTTGTGTTTGTGTTTAACTACACCACTGGAACACATTGATTAATTAATCATCGGCTATTGGGTGCCAAACACTCTTAGTCATCAGAAGAAACCCGCTACATTTTTCCTAATGCAGAAAGGGATCTTTTATATGCACTTTCCCACAGACAGGAAAGCACATACTACGGTCTTTGTCCAGTTGCGGTGCACTGGTTGGAATGAGAGAAACAACAGTTAGCTGAATGGATCCACCGAGGTTGTTCGATCCTGCGACGCAAGCACCTCAAGCGAGCACTCAAGCGACTGAGCTAAATCCCGCCCCAATACTCTCTATGCATTTCCCCACAGTCGGGACAGCACATACCTCGGTCTTTATTATACCAGTTCTGTGCACTGACTGAGACCGAATCTTTGACATCCAATAACCGATGGTTAATTAACCAATGTGCTCTGGTGGTGCCGTTAAACAAAACAAACTTTAACTGACTGAGACGGAAAAACCTAGTGGGTATGCCGAGAGGGTTCGATCCTACGATCTAAACACCTCTGACGAGTACTCTACCGACTGAGCTAATTACTACACTAAGTCAACGAAACTCACTACCAGATACGCCTCTCCGAAGAAAGGAAAGAAGGAAGGAAATGTTTTATTTAACGACGCACTCAAGACATTTTATTTACGGTCATATGGCGTCAGACATATGGTGAAGGACCACACAGATATTGAGAGAGGAAACCCGCTGTCGCCACTTCACGGGCTACTCTTTTCGATTAGCAGCAAGGGATCTTTTATATGCGCCATCCCACATACAGGATAGTACATACCACGACCTTTGTTACACCAGTTGTGGAGCACTGACTGGAAAAAGAAATAGCCCAGTGGGTCCACTGACGGGGATCGATCCTAACCCGACCGCGCATCAAGTGAGCGCTTTACTACTGGGCTACGTTCCGCCCTGTCCGAAGAAAGTGTCAGTCGAACACCATCCCAGGCGTTTTTGGATGTTGTCCAGATACTCAGTCTTTTAGGTAGTTTATACCAAATCAGTTCTTATTGACAACAATGTTGCGTCTATCATTAAAACCGGCCTCGTGGCAGGCCATCGGTCTACAGGCTGGTAGGTACTGGGTTCGGATCCCAGTCGAGGCATGCGATTTTTAATTCAGATACCGACTCCAAACCCTGAGTGAGTGCTCCGCAAGGCTCAATGGGTAGGTGTAAACCACTTGCACCGACCAGTGATCCATAACTGGTTCAACAAAGGCCATGGTTTGTGCTATCCTGCCTGTGGGAAGCGCAAATAAAATATCCCTTGCTGCCTGTCGTAAAAAAGAGTAGCCTATGTGGCGACAGCGGGTTTCCTCTAAAAACAGTGTCAGAATGACCATATGTTTGACGTCCAATAGCCGATGATAAGATTAAAAATCAATGTGCTCTAGTGGCGTCGTTAAATAAAACAAACTTTACTTTTTTCTTTCTATCATTAAAATTAATATAAGTAGCTATACTGGCTTTTGCACCCAATGTTAGATGAATGTGATGTAATATAAGTCAATGGCGTACGCACAATCACTCATTTACTCCACGCACACTGTGACGGAACATGCTCTTAATTTTGTTTTCGCCTGTGGCGATATTAATTGTTTTAAAAGGACGTGTGCAGTTCCAATATGCACTTAGCCCAGGTGAGCACTTTGTTACGTAATACCTCCGCGCGACCGTGGTCGAGCTGTGCATAATACACACCCAGCCCAGGTGCGGAGGCCATGTGGCCAGTAGTTACGTAATACCTCCGCGAGTACGGCTTTTTATGACCGTGATTTGGCGACTAGGCATCAGCAAGTCTGACCATCTAAGGAAAATACACGTCTCGGTCACTGTGGAAATATCACTTGTAGGTATTCGGTACCGCGATGTGCCCCCAGGCGATATTTGGTTTTATGATAAATAGCTAGGGTTTTAGAGATATCGGGGAGAAACATATTGGAAGGCTTCCAGGGATCGCTGCCCGTCCGGACTGGTACATATTTTATTTCTGCTCTGTGTATAACCTCGATGTGATTGATGTGACTTTAAATATTTTAATACTGTATTATACCAATATTATTTAGACGGTGCTGCCGGTCATCTGACGCAGTAAACTGTAGGCTCACTGTTTTATATATATAAAGCTTAACCAGTCATCCTAGAGGACCTAGGTAAACTGTAGGTTATTGTCTTTATTGTGATAGGTACCAGTATTAATTCTGTGTTACAAGGTTACTGAATGAGTAGTTAGGGGTTAATTAAAAATTAACCAGTTAGGAATAGAGTTGTAATTCCTTTATTAATTCAGTTCCCCTGGAAGCGTTTCTCAATTATCACACGAGTGGGTGTTGTGTCACGGTGAAGTGATTAGAATATTGTGTAAACTAGACACCTAGAGATTAACTAATTAAGTGATCAGTTCTGGGTTGTTATTATTTGTTGTTGTTAATTAACTACTGCGGCAGTACATTTGTCAGCGTAGGTTAATACAGATTCCAAAGTGTATTGTGTTTTTGTTGTGTTTTCTAGTGAACTAAACGTGCTATATTATACATACTTTATATAAGATCGTATCTCTGATCATACCTAGAGACGAGCCACGCGGGTATAACTGCCTGTTACGGAGAGATCTAATAGGTATACAGTTAGGAGAGATATTTGGACAATCGCGTTTCATTCTGTTACGGGTATTATAGGATCCCCGTTACACACACACACACACACACATGCACACACACACACACACACACACACACACACACACACACACACACACACACACATACATACACACATACACATATCATGTTAAAAGATGTTCAACACTACTCTGACATTGCAACAGAATAAAGTAATGATTATACTGTCCCAGTGGGACAGTATAATATACTGTTTCACCAAGAAACAAAAATGACTACCTGGACTATACAGCGAAGATGTCGCCAACTCGGTCTGTTCTGTCATCGATGTTTCTAACTCCACCCAGGATGCACACGACATCGTCGAGCTATCTCTGTCCACCGGGCTATCACTGTTCATCAGGCTATCTGGCACACTGGATGATGGGAATATGTTCACTATTGGAGAAATGTTCACTGTTGGAGAAGAGTTCACCGTCGGTGAAGTGTTCACCGTTGGAGAATTGTTCACTGTTGGGGAGATGTTGACTGTTTGGGTAATGTTCACTGTTGGGGAATTGCTCACTTTTGGAGAACTGCTCACAGTTGAATAAATGCTCACAGTTTGGGAATTACTCAATGTTGGGGAAATGCTCACGTGTGTGGAAATGCTCGTTATTGGGGAAACATTGATTGGTTCAGAAACCGTGACTGGTACGGAAATGCCGATTGGTGGAGAAATGCTGATCGGAATAGATAACCCTGATGGAACATCTGTCGAGGGTACTGGCAATGGATCCGGTGTGAAAGTTGATGGATAACAGTCGCAACTGCAACCCGGAGTAGACGCCTGAGACGGTGTGGATGACTGGGTTATCAGCGTGGAGGACGACGACACTCGGTCCTGGCTGGGCGGTGCTGAGCACGTGTACCCAGGGAACGGGTTCGTATCCCGGTACGTCATATCACTGTATGTAGAGTAGTCGTCTACAAAAAGAAAAACGATGGCTCGTCAAATTTCGTCGAATTTAGTATGAATGAATGAATGAATACATGAATGCATGAATGAATGAATGAATGTAGGAATAAATCAATCAATCAATCAATCAATCAATGATTGAATGAATGAATGAATGAATGAATGGATGGATGGATGGATGGATTGGCTGATATGAATTAATGAATGAGCGAATTAATGAATTAAATGAATGAATGAATGAATGAATGAATGAATGAATGAATGAAAGAATCAATCAATCAATCAATCAATCTATATATCTATCAATATTTAACGACACCTAATACCAAAGAAAATGCTTTATTGGGTGTCAAAAAAAAACCCAAATTGGGATCACAATACAGTGTATTGAGTTGTGCTAAAAACTACGTTAATTGAAATAATAAACAGAGCAACAGTTGTTTGATCTTAGAGATTAGGAAATAATAGTCACAATAATAAAAAGAATGTCACTAAATGATAGACAGAAGGATAGCAGCCACAAATGGTACAATAAGAAGCACAACAAGACCAAGAAACAATCACGAAAGAAAAAGATGTGTTTTGTTTAACAACACCACTAGATCACATTGATTTATTAATCATCGGCTATTGGATGTTAAACATTTGGTAATTTTGACATATAGTCTTAGAGAGGACCCCCAACATTTTGTTTTAGTAGCAGCAAGGGCTCTTTTATATGAACCATCCCATAGACAGGATAGCACATAACACAGCCTTTGATATACCAGTCGTGGTGCGCTAGCTGGAACCAATCACAATAGCTGCAAAAAAAACAAGAACACGGCATCAAAAACGTGTGTGTGTTTGACGTTATTACAATGGATCAAAAATCAATGAATAGATAAGCTGTCATTTCATTTCATTTCAACTTATTTTCGTGCTTATGTCCAATATATCTTATATACAGTTGTTAGTTCGTTAGTGGTTAGTGAGAGAGAAAAGGGTGTAGTGGCCATACACCTACCCATTGAGCCCTTAAGAACTCACTGTGGGTTGGAGCTGGTACCGGGCTGTGAACCCTGTACCTACCAGCCTGCTGTCCGATGGCTTAACCACGACGCCACCGAGGCCGGTGATATGTTGTAAGTCACACTCGAATGTAGAAGTTTGAACTCACAGAAAAAGCATCGTTTGATGGCTGAGACGCTGGACAGATTGAACTTCATCGCGGGGAGGGATTCGCTTTCTAGATACGGCTTGTCCCGTATCAACACGAGACACTCGTTATTTTCCGTGAAGGTGAAGGCCGCACACTCCACGTGCAGCGCGTCTTTAGTCAGGCAGTGGTTCTCACACCCAGCAAGATCCATCAACCCCGCGCTAACCAAACTTCCGGTTATCCTTTTATGAGTAAAGGTATCGAACCAGCATTTCTCTGAAAAGAAAGGAAACAAATAGGTGTTTTAATTAGGTATCCGTATAGATAATTTCACCACTTGATCTAGATAGATTAAAGTGTGTTTTGCTTAAAGTATAAATAATCATGATTTTCGTCGAATCTGGTAATGGACTTTTTTAATGCTTATATTGATTTAGGAACTTTGGATAGGTATTTTTTCCATAAAGAACGCTTATTTTTGTAATAATACTCTTTTAATAACACCACTAGAGTACATTTATTAATCATAGGCTATTGGAATGAATGAATGAATGAATGAATGAATGAATGAATGTTTAACGACACCCCAGCACGAAAAATACATCGGCTATTGGGTGTCAAACTATGGTAATGCAAATAAATAAAGTGATGATCAACATCAATATAAAAATTCAAGAATTAAACAAAAACAGTGTAAAGTACTGTGCAAAAACACAAATATCACAGAATTTTACGGATACTGAATTTTACTCAAAACTTCAATTTTGTGCTGTATTGGCCATTCTCAAAGAGAATGTTACACCCCTGCACCACGGTGACATAGGCTATTGGATGTCAATCATTTGGTCCTTGTAACGACGAAGCCAGTATTGTATACTGAGGGGTGCCAACTCACTAGTGTGTGTGTGGGGGGGGGGGGGGGGGGCGCAACCCACACTATGTATATATGTATGTATGTATGTATGATTTTGTCAAATTTAATACAGTTAAAAAAAAAAACCATCCCTACGAACCTAGCTGTTTCTTGCTGATGAATTGTACCAATATTCAAACCACCACTACGAATCTAGCTGTTTCTCGCAGATGAACTCTACCAATATTCAAACCACCACTACGAAATTAGCTCAGGGATGAAAGTGACTTTTCCCAAAAAGGGCTGAAATAATTTTATCAAATTATGGATATGTCTTTGGCCGAGGACGCGCTGGCGTAGACATGCTGGTTTTTACTCGCATGCTTTTTCAAGTGTGATTTGCCTTTTCCGCCGTATTTCACCCTGTCATTGCACCAAGCATAAACGGCAACACCAGGTTGACCGATTTTGCGAACCTACTCGCATTCGAAAACAATACCACCATTTTGTCCAACATGACGCGACCAATGTATACGATCTGCGCATTGGTCTCGCGCAGATGATACTTCGCGAGACAAATCTGGCCAATGGCGAATAAACAAATATGGCGGCCACAATGGGCGCAGCCATGTTAGATCTAAGGTCTCACTACACAGATGTCATCTGCCATTGAAACCCATGTTAAACTGCCCAACTTCAAGTGAAGATTGCCCATAGAACGGGTTCTCGTTGGCACTAACAACATACACCATTGCAAACATACATTATATAAGCATTTATTTTCACTCCAAAATTGAGAACATTTCCGTCTCAGTTTTTTGCTATATGACCGCATCTGGCTGTAGTACCGGTCCGAATAGGTGGTTCATTAACCGATTCACTCCGGCTGTCACTTGCGCTATATACCCATGTCCCAAAAGGTCGATGCACAATATTACAAAATAACATGGGCAAAATACAGCCAGAAGGCTTACCATTAAACATACATATTGTTTTAATTCTTCACCATTTGCTAGAAGTGAATATGTGACCCATAACATGTGTCCCAGTTAGGAACTATAGTGGACCGTGATGAATGAACTGTCACCCGGAAGTGATCTGTGTAGTGAGACCTAAAGTTGGATCTAAACTCCGGAAATTTTAGGCGGAACGAATGAAAGTTGAAAAGGGGCGGATTTAAAAAAAAAACATTTGGCGCAACAAAAAGGCGGAATTCCGCCGAAAGGCGGCGAACTTTCATCCCTGTTAGCTGTTTCTCGCAGATGAACTGTACCAATATCCAAACCACCACTACGAACCTAGTTGTTTCTCGCTGATGAACTGTACCAATATTCAAACCACCACTACGGACCTAGCTGTTTCTCACAGATGAAGTGTATCAATAATCAAACCATCACTACGAACCTAGCTGTTTTTCACAGATGAACTGTACTACGAACCTAGCTGTTTCTCGCAGATGAACTGGTAGCTACGATCACAGTTGATGGTTTTCCAACTCAGGTTGCTGTGGTCCACACGGATGCACCTGTGTTTTGTCTGGGAGTTTGGCTCGTCGTAGTACCACAACGTCCAGGTTCCCACGGAACTACAGTCCGTCCAGTTGTACCTGCCAGTGTCTGTGTAAAACATCCCCATCCATAAATCGTCGTTTCTGAAGAAAAAGATAACATTAAAGTTTATTTTGTTTACCGCCACCATTAGAGCACATTTATTAATTAAACATGGGTTATTGGATGTTAAACATTTGGTAATTCTGACGCGTAGTCATCAGAGGAAACCCGCTATAATTTTTCCATTAGCAGCAAAGGATCTTTTGTATGCACTTTCCCACAGACAGGAAACCGCATACCACGGCATTTGATCAGTTGTGGTCCACTGGTTGGAATGAGATTTCTTAAGAAGAGAAGAAAACGTTTTTTATTTATTTATTTGAAAAAGGTTCGTGTAATATCTGGGCTGTGGCTATTCGTTATTTGTAATTGAGTATAATTATCCGCTAAACTTCATGGGCGGATCCTAGATTTTGTAAAGAGGGGTCGAACATTTCTGAAAAGGGGCAACTTGAGTTTGTAGAAGGCAAATGAGCCGAGTTCCAAAAGAGGCGGGAATTGGGAGAATGCTAGCAGGAAATTTTAAAGAAAAAAAAGATAGTCACTGACGCGTTTGTAAGGCAGTTTAGGTTTGTATATTGTGGACGATGAACTTCTTTCTTAAAGTCATTAAAAGGGACGTCACTGGACCCCTGTGACCAATTCTATAACAACCTTTATGCAAGTGTTTGTTGTTGTACTACGTTATAATAATGTTTATTTCCGTGCAAACATCTTTACGGATTTGGGGTAAAAAAAAATACAAAAAAACAGAATATACATATTTGCGTATTGCCTTTTAACAATATCTGGAATAAAACTTACATGAGGTACCGCGCCTTCCACTCTTTGACTACAACTCGGAGAGCTTGGACCTTAGTACTATCCTTCAAAGTGACCAATCGGCTGTTCTCTTCCCTGCATTTGTGGTTAGCCTCGTTCCAAGTTCTTGCCTTAGTATGGAGATACAAGGCTACCGGTTCGGAAGGTTTCCCCGTAATTTCTGAAAACACAGTTATTCTATAAAATATGTTGAACAACAAAAGAAACGCGAAAATTTAAAATTTAAAATTGTTCAGTTCGAATCACGTTTAGTAGTAGTAGTAGTAGTAGTAGTAGTAGTAGTAGTAGTAGTAGTAGTAGTAGTAGTAGTAGTAGTAGCAGTAGCAGTAGCAGTAGCAGCAGCAGCAGTAGTAGTAGTAGTAGTATTGTTATTATTATTCTTATTTAATTGCATAAATGTTTTAGTAAATGTTACAAATATTGTAAGAGTTGTAATAAATGCTAAGTACAATTTGAAATTATATTTTCTGGATTAGTTTATCCTACTAAAACTAATTATTATTATGTTAATCTATTTTTACTAGATGGAGATCCGTTTTCTATGAATGTATAGGTCAGATGGCATTAAGACGTATCTTCAGAAATAAGAATGGACGGAAACGTCTTAATGCCTTCTAATCTATTTAGACGGCATTTCATTGGTTCATTCTCTCAAATGGGCGGAGCATGCAGCACTACGAATTAAGACGGCTTTTCGGTCGTCCATCATGATTAAAACAGACAAATTAAAAATCTGCGATTGGCTGAAATGGGTGGACAACGTTCAGTTGCCGTCTATGTGGTATCAAAACGAATCACGAAAACATAATTCAGACGACATTCTTCACTGTGGGCGAGTTGTGATGGGAGGGGTATACAATGTATTATGACCAGTATTGGGTTTTTAAAATTATTATTGCACACAAAGATGGGACATTGTTGTTATTCCAAAAACAGTTTTTATTAGGGTGGTTTTTTCTTACATCAACCTCAATTGAAATCATTGATAAAAATCACTTAAATTGTTTGCTGGTACAGGATATAGTTTGTCAGTGTTGTGACGCATAGCATAAAATACCAGATGCCATTTAGTTACAGATAGCCTCTACATATCTTGATCCGACAGTTTCGTATTGTTTTATCTTACTTATGATAACATTAAATGACGTGAGAAATCAGTCAACGGTATCACAGCAAAGATGTTATTAAATTGTGCAACTCTTCAGTAAGACTGAAAGAAAGAAATGTTTTATTTAACGACGCATTCAACACATTTTACTTACGGTTATATGGCGTCAGACGTATGGTTAAGAACCACACAAGATATTGACAGAGGACACCCGCTGCCGCCACTTCATGGGCTACTCTTTTTCAATTAGACTGTGACAAACACTGCATTCTAAACCTTGGCTCGGCGCCATATAACCGTAAATAAAATGTGTTGGGTGCGTCGTTAAATAAAACATATCCTTCCTTCTAGACCTTGCAATTCTTAAAGTGAAACGTAAAATTAGCCATGATGCCATAGCATCACAAATTAGTGTAAGTTATGTTTTAGCGAGATGCATATATTTAAAGCATATGACTTTTAAAGACGTACTCAACACATTTCTGTTTTTATTTACGGTCGGACAAACTTATGATTAAGGAGAGGACACCCGTTGCAGCCACTCCATGGGCTACTCTTTTCGATTAGCAGCAAAGTATCTCTTTATATGCACCACCTTACAGATAGGATAGTACATACCACGACTTTTGCTACATCAGTTGTGGAGCACTGGCTGGGGTGAAAAACAGTCAATGAGCACACCGACGGGGATCGATCCTCGATCGACCGCGCATCAGTCAAATACTTTACCGTTGGACTATATCCCACCCATATATAACTATGACTACTACTTATTGGTGGACCATTTGAGTTATTTCCCTTTACAACTATTGTTCCACGACTGCCTTATCACTGGTATGACCGGCCTCGGCGGTGTCGAGGTCAAGTCATCGGACATACGGCTGGTAGGTACTGGGTTTGCAGCCCAGTACAGGCTCACACCCAGAGCGAGTTTTAACGACTCAGTGGGTAGGTGTAAGACCACTACACCCTCTTCTCTCTCACTAACCTCTAACAACTAACCAATTATCCTGGACACATAGCCGAGATAGCTGATGTGCATGTCCAGGACAGTGTGCTTGAACTTTAATTGGATATAAGCGCGAAAATAAGTTGATATGAAATTAATCACTGGTATGTGTACACGGAAAGAGTATCCTATGTAGCGGAATATGGTTTCTTCTCTACTGAATAACTATTTTATTATTGTCGCTATATATATATATATATATATATATATATATATATATATATATATATATATAACTTACCTTTAAATACCATGATACAGAAACACAGGACCATCAGGATGGTATACTCAACGATCTAAAATACAATCAAGCAGGAGTTTTATTGCTATAAAATAAATGCTATACATTATATACATATATGTCTATACATTATATTTAATATTATTTAGAATCCAACGCTTCGTGGATCCCTGGTTCATAATGACCGTTACATATTAATTATATATTTTCCGTTTTACACACTATTTTTAAGTTATTGGGTTTTTTTTTTTTTAAATGATTCATCTTACCTTAGGCATTATCTAGGAGAAGAACCCTCCACAAGATGTGCATATGTTGAATCAAATTCAAGTTTTAACATCCAAGATTAAACATGTAATTATATTCACCGTCTCTCACTGGGCATAAACTATCTACGTAAAAGCAGTAAAATGTCAATTGTGTTAACATTTCTTAAAGAGAACAGGTAACTTTGTTCATCGATTGCGTGGGTATTGTCATACCTTTCAGATCAAAAATACCCCGGACGCGTGAGGTATCTTATGCAGTTTGCCTGCATGCGTTGTTACAGTGTTTGATGTCACAATGGAAAACAACCGTGCTTATGTTAATAGAAATATGCAAGCAATTGTTTCATGCCAAACTCGAACATTACACCATGACGCACATCTCATGAGTTTTTGTGTGTAGTTAGTGTTTTCAATACAGGTTGAGACATTCACTTTTAGGTGTGTGGGTTTTTTCAAAGTTTACCTAGACTGTAAAATGTGTTTTCATATGTCAGGCTGACCTAGACTATAATTATGTTTTAACAGGTCAGACTGACCTAGATTGTAAATGTTGTTTGACTAGTCCTCCTAACTAAGACTGTAAATGTGTTTTCACAAGTCATCCTGGCCTAGACTGTAAATGTGTTTTCACAAGTCATTCTAATCTAGACTGTAAATGTGTTTTCACAAGTCATCCTGGCCTAGACTGTAAATGTGTTTTCACAAGTCATTCTAATCTAGACTGTAAATGTGTTTTCACAAGTCATCCTGACCTAGACTGTAAATGTGTTTTCACATGTCATTCTAATCTAGACTGTAAATGTGTTTTCACAAGTCATCCTGGCCTAGACTGTAAATGTGTTTTCACAAGTCATCCTGACCTAAACTGTAAATGTGTTTTCACAAGTCATCCTAACCTAGACTGTAAATGTGTTTTCACAAGTCATCTTGGCCTAGACTGTAAATGTGTTTTCACAAGTCATCCTGACCTAAACTGTAAATGTGTTTTCACAAGTCATCCTAACCTAGACTGTAAATGTGTTTTCACAAGTCATCCTGACCTAGACTGTGAATGTTGTTTTCACAATTCATCCTGACCTAGACTGTAAATGTGTTTTTACAAGTCATTCTGACCTAAACTGTAAATGTGTATTCCCACGTCATCCTGACCTACACTGTAAATGTGTTTTCACAAATCATCCTGACCTAGACTGTAAATGGTGTTTTACAGGTCAGAGTGACCTAGATTGTAAATGGGTTTTTTTTACAAGTCATCCAGACCTAGACTGTAAATGTGTTTTTACAAGTCATCCTATCCTAGACTGTAAATATGATTTCACACGTCATTCTGACCTAGACTGTAAATGTGTTTTCACAAATCAGACTGAAGTAGTTTGAAAATCCACATATCAGCCTGAAAATAGCTCGGTCATTGTGACCTAAATAGTCTAAATATAATATAAGTTAGATTAAACTATACTATAAACTATATGCATAAGTCAGGTCGAGTTAGGTTGTAGTATTATACTATACATACGAAGGTCTTGGTGCATAGGTTGTAAAATATAGAAACACATGACATACGTTACACAAAGGGATGTTGCGCTAAATTGTAAAATGAATATACGACATACTGACCTAGCTTGTAAAATGTATACATAGGTCATGCTAATCTATGCACGTCATACGTATCTTGATTGCAAACATGTATACATAGGTCATACTGACCACAGGGGCCTATTTCACTAAACATCGTAAGTTACGTTTTGCACGTAAACGTAAATCTACGACTGAAGACTATTTCACCAAGAAGTGTAAACGTAAGTTACGAGTAAAGTTAGACGTAAATTGTTATATCCAATTCGATAATTCATAAAATGGTGAGACTTTTGGTTTTTGTAAAGTGTTTAACAAATTAACTCCCTTTATTAATCCAGTGATACCCAGTTTTGTTACCTGTGTCATTTGATCGACTCAGGCGGGATTCAGCTCAGTCATTTGAGTGATCCTTGAGGTGCCTGCGTCGCAAGATCGAACCACCTCGGTGGATCCATTCAACTACTTGGGCTTTTTTCTAGTTCCAATCGTGCATCACAACTGGTTAACGGCCATGGTTTGTGCTTTCCTGTTTGTGCGAAAGTGCATATAAAAGATCCCTTGCTGCATTAGGAAAACAATGTAGCGGGTTTCCTCTGTCAAAATTACCAAATGTTTGACATCCAATAGCCGATAAATCAATGTGTTCTAGTGGTGTCGTTAAACAAAAACAAATATTTGTTTTGATCCACTCGATGTTGTATTTTTATTTTTCAAATAGGCTGATAGCGTCCAATAAGACGAGTCTGCATATTTGCTGATATATGCAAATGTATGCAGCAACAAACCAGGCGCTGGTAACCCACGCTATGCCACTGCATCCAAACGTCATCTTGCATTTTGCCTACACAAACAATAAACGTTTATGACGTGTGAAAATTTTAATTGCAGATCCAAGGGGTGGACATGACATTTTTTTATGCAGACCCTTTTTGCAGTATATCTACTACTTTGTTGGAAAACACGAATTACAGTACAACCGTGTGTTGGTATACCGGAAACGGTGGTTTCCAAACTTTATCAAGTTTATTCGTTCTTTCTTTTAAAATGTATAAGTTTTGTTTTGTTTAACGACAGTACTAGAGCACATTGATTTATTAATAATTTACGTGCAAAGTAAGTTAGTAGTATTTCTACGACCGCCTTCGTGAAATGGAGTAAACGTACATGTAGACGTAGACGCACGACAGGTGTAAGTTTTACACGTAAACGTAAATTTACGATGTTTAGTGAAATAGGCTCCTGGGTTGTAAGATATGTCATACTGACATAGATAAGGTATGCACAGGTTAGATTGACCCAGACCGGGTTCATCTCCGTCGTGATATTTAAGACATACCCGTGTAAGACATAACCCATTTGTCACGGGGATCCTATAATACCCGTAACTATCTATTAGATCTCTCTGTATCGAGCAGTATTTACCCGAGTGGCTCGTCTAGGTATGATCAGAGATACGATCTTATATAAAGTATATATTATTATAGCACGTTTAGTTCACTAGAAAACACAACAAAAACACAATACACTTTGGAATCTGTATTAACCTACGCTGACAAATGTACTGCCGCAGTAGTTAATTAACAACAACAAATAATAACAACCCAGAACTGATCACTTAATTAGTTAATCTCTAGGTGTCTAGTTTACACAATATGCTAATCACTTCACCGTGACACAACACCCACACGTGTGATAATTGAGAAACGCTTCCAGGAGAACTTAATTAATAAAGGAATTACAACTCTATTCCTAACTGGTTAATTTTTAATTAACCCTTACTACTCGTTCAGTAACGTGTGATAATTGAGAAACGCTTCCAGGAGAACTTAATTAATAAAGGAATTACAACTCTATTCCTAACTGGTTAATTTTTAATTATCCCTTACTACTCGTTCAATAACCTTGTAACACAGAATTAATACTGGTACCTATCACAATAAAGACAATAACCTACAGTTTACCTAGGTCCTCTAGGATGACTGGCTAAGCTTTAATAATATATATAGAACAGTGAGCCTACAGTATTACTGCGTCAGATGACCGGCAGCACCGTCTAAATAATATTGGTATAATACAGTATTAAAATATTTAAAGTCACATCAGTCACATCAAGGTTATACACAGAGCAGAAAATATAATATTACCAGTCCGGACGGACAGCGATCCCCTGGAGCCTTCCTATGTTTCTCCCTGATATATTTAAAATCCTAGCTATTTATTCAAAACTCTCAGAGACAGCGAATATCGCCTGGGGGTACATCGCGGCACCTCACGTAAAAACCGCACTCGCGGAGGTATTACGTAACTACTGGCCACCTGGCCTCCACAGTTGGACTAAGTGCATATTGGAATGCACGGTCGCGCGAAGGTATTACGTAACAAGTTGCCCATCTGGGCTAAGTGCATTTGGAACTGCACACGGTCCTCTAAAACAATTAATATCGCCACAGGCGAAAAGAAATTAAGAGCATGTACCGTCACACCATTGTAGATAAATTCATCTGATGTGTGTGATTGATTGACTGTTTCGATGTCATAGCCCAAGTGTTTCGAGTAACTATAACCGCATGACCTCGTTTGTGTCTAGGGGCGGGATGTAGCCCAGTGGTAAAGCGCTCGCTTGATGCGCGGTCGATCTGGGATCGATCCCGTCGGTGGACCCACTGGGCTATTTCGCGTTCCAGCAATGCTTAACAATTGGTGTAACAAAGGCCGTGGTATGTACTATCTTGTCTGTGGGATAGTGCATATAAAAGATCCCTTGCTGCTAATCGAAAAGAGTAGCCCATGAAGTGGCGACAGCGGGTTTCCTCTCTCAGTATCTGTGTGATCCTTAACCATATGTTATTATTATTAATTGTTGTTGTTGTTTTAGATGTTGTATGGGTTGTTTTTTTATCTGTTTGCTGATAAAATGTGATGAGTGCGTCGTTAAATAAAACATTTCCTTCCATATTCCAACATTGTTTTGTTTTTTCTTTTCTTGTTTTTTTTCTTTCTTTCTTGTTTGCCATTTTTCATTCGATAACTGTTAACAGTAGACATTTCTCACCTTTTTAAGAAACATTTCGCACTTAGCTTACCTTCAACCGGGGTGTTCAGCGTGCACGATCGTAGATAACATGATACGCTGTTCAATAACCAGCTTCTTATGAAGCTGATGATTCTATAGAAAATTCTATTTACAGACTGTTACGACCAACTCATAATACAAGTAGTGGACATACCTGTTATGGATTAAAACTAAAATAAGTATCTGTCTGTCTGTTCGTCAGCCTGTCTGTCTCTCTATCCGTCTGACTTTCCGCCTATCTGTGGATCTGCAGTTCTACCTGGGGGTTTTGTTTGTTTTTTGTTTGTTTGTTTGTTGGGGTTTTTTGTTGTTGGTTGTTTTTTGTTTGTTTGGGGTGTTGTTGTTTTGGGTTTTTTGTTGTTGTTTTTTGGGGGGTCATCCTGTCTGCATGTCAGTCTGTCTTTGTATGTTTGTATTCTGTCTCTCTGTCTGTCTCCTTTTTAGTAGCCCATGAAGTGGCGACAGCGGGTTTCCTTTTTCAATATCTGTGTGGTCCTTAACAATATGCCCGACGCCATATTATAACCTTACATAAAATGTGTTGAGTTCGTCGTTAAATAAAACATTTCCTTCGTTCCTTCCGCTGTCTCTTTTTCTGCCATTCTATGTTTATTCCTGTTTGCTTTCCTGGCTGTTTGAAGCTGTCTGTCTTTCTATCTGTCTTCCCTGTATTTGTTAGAACATTCCGTTTGAAAACGTGACAAAGAAGCTAAAATGTTGAGGTAATTTATGTGCGTTATAGCCAAAAGAATTATGGTGATTGAACGCAAATTTAGACGGTTCGGCCAAAACTTAAAGGGTGTCGGATTTGTTATTTTAGCCTAAATGTACCGACTTAAACGAACCTAGGTTGTTGAGGTAGCCCTGAAAAGGGCTGTCAGGGTAGCGGTTTGGCGTCGAAGTTTGGAAACGCTTTGAAGACGATGCCGTATGGCTCGAGGACGCTCGGGTAGTGACTGTCGAAGACCCTGCGCAGTGCCTTGTGGACAATCCGGTTGGATGCTTTTCGGTGGATGAGCACTTGTTTGAATTGTCCGCTGTGAAGAGAGGTGATCATGTGGCGATAGTCACCATGCTCTCCGTTCTTGAACCCGCGGATGTCGCATGTTCCCCTTTCCTCGTCGTATGGCAGCCCGAATGGCGGGTCAGTGAGGGCCGTACCTGGTAACTGGTCGTATTGGACGTGGTTTGCGAACATCAGGTATTTCTCGGTCGAGGTGCTGATGTCTAGCGGGGCTGTGGTCCTGGCGATTTTAGCTGGTCTCCTCTCCTCCGGGGGGGGGGGGGGGGGGGGGGGGGGAGAGAGAGAGTGTGGCCGGCTTTTTCGGAGTGACCGCGGGTTCAAACCCAGTCAACGGCGCCGTAAGATTGGCCCTTAAAAGGGCCGGCGGGTGGGGGTTTTGAACCTCGGTCTCGAGAGTATCAGGGCTGGATGGCGGGTCCACTTCTATACGATGCGGGATGGCTGGTCTGCGTTGGGGTGGGGACGGCATCCCCCCCCCCCCCCGTGCCGTTTCTGTCGTTCCTGTCCTCCTCCTCCTCTGTCTTTTCTTCCTCCGGGTCGGTTGTTGTGCGTGGCCTACGTAAACTAGTGTTACGTAGGCCCTCTCTCCCTTCTGTGACAGTTTGTATTCTGTCAGCACGCCCAAACTCTGGATCATCGACCCCAGCGGTGGGGGCAGATCGACAGAGCAGGACCCATATTCACAAAAAAGTGTAAATTTACGTCTACGACTAGCGATTTACCTTTACGTGCAAGAAGCACCTTATTCTCAAAGATGGTCGTAAATGTAAACGTAACTTAGTTGGACGTAAATCTACGATTTAACATTCTCACTGGAGTAATTAATAAAAACACATTAGAAACGATGGCTACCGGGTAAATAACAAATGTGCAAAACGCAATTTTGTTTGTCGTCTGCTAACAATAACATTGCGAACAGTGAACCATGGCATTTTGGTATTGGTGGGGATCCGCGTTTTGGTACGAACTTGAGGACATTTCTTAAAAAGAAAAAGATAACTCAGGAGAAATTGGCCAAGTCGAAAACATCCGTTCGATCACGAACAAAAATATGTTCAATCCGTGGGCGTTCGCCATAGCAAACTGCTTCATTTATTGGAAATGCTGCTAGTTTCCGTAAATAATAGTAAATAACGGCGATCGTGCTTGATTTATTTTATGTACACAACTTACGTGCAGCGTTAGTTGCAACCTGAGGCACTCTTATATTTACGTCCAAATTTACACGTAACTTAAGTTACGTTTTCGTGGTTTCGTGAATAGCTCTTCAGTCGTAGATTTACGTTTACGTGTAAAACTAGGATTACGATATTTTGTGAATATGGGTCCAGGGCGCGACTTCAAGCTGCTGAGCGGCAAAGGTCATCTTCGATTAGCAGCAATGGATCTTTTATATGCACCATCCCACAGACAGGGTAGTACATACCACGGTCTTTGATATACCAGTCGTGGTGCACTGACTGGAACGAGAAATAGCCGACCGCGCATTGAGCGAGAGCTGTACCACTGTGTTACGTCCCGCCCCAAGAATAAGCAAATGGAAAAAGCATCTGAACTAGGCGCACTTCGCCTAAATCTTATAGACACTCACTAACTATTCTTCACTTTCATTCAATTTGTATCTTCAGGGTTGTGCTTATATCCAATTAAGGTTCAAGCAGTGCACGCTGTCCTGGGTACACCCACACACACACACACACACACACCCACACACACACACATACATACACATACACACCCACACACACACACACACACATACATACACATACACACATACATACACACAGACATACACACAAACACACACATACATACACATACACACACACACATACATACACACAGACATACACACACACACAGACACAACACGAACGCACACACACACAACACACATACGCACATGCACACACAAACACACACACAAACACTCGCAAACACACATACACACAAACTCTCTCTCTCTCTCTCTCTCTCTCTCTCCCCTCTCTCTCTCACACACACATACACACAAACACTCTCTCTCTCTCTCTCTCTTTCACACACACACACACACACACACACACACACACACACACACACATGAGCTAACTGGGTTGTTTGTCTAGGACTTTGGTTAATGGTTTAGTTTTTAGTGTTGTGGACTTACACCTCCGCATGGAGTCGCTGCTGCAATGCGAACCCGGTACCCACAAGCCGTATCCACACCACCCAAAGCGTGTGCTGTTCCTCACCGTGGTGAAGGGGTGGCAACATTCTTATTGGTTTCCTTGACAGTGGCGAATACAGAATATATTCAGTATTTCTTGAAATTTTAAACATTAGGCTAAACAAAATAAATTACTGGTCTCTGGTCAGCGCGAGCGTCGATTTTGACCCTCGCGCATCAACATTTTGGGGAGGTTTCCTGCGGTATGATGCCGATTTTTACCGGGCTTTTCTTGCTATTACGTAAAACCGCGTTTGCAGCCAAAATGCCATCGCTCATGAACTAGCACGTCGGGGTGACCAACCTAATGGAAATATCTTTCCGGAATTTTCTGATATTTTAATTTTTATACGCACGAACGCCCTTTTCAAAACAATAATCTAAAGTGCGCAAAAATGTCATTTCCATAAAAGTAATTTTAAACAGTCCGAAAAATATTTGCAAATGATAATACGAATGAGTATATCATTATTTATATGTGAATTGGAACTTCCTCATAAAAAGACACAGCCCCCCCCCCCCCCCCACACACACACACACACCTACACCAAAAATCACCCAAAAAAACCCCACTTGATTAGCAAATATTCTATTACAGTTTAAAACTCCTAACTACAGATTAGCAATAAAGTGACAAACAAACGTTATTTTAATGTAGGTACATTGCCACATCTGCACTATTTCATCATATACATGTAATGGGGTCGGTCTGATTTGTAGATAACTGGTTCGGGGACGAAACGTCTGCTACCCACATTAAGACTGGCTGCCGTTTTGCATTACGCTTACATTACTATTACAGTAACACTTTTGGGGAGCCAGTGTACAGAAAAAAAATCGCGTTATTATTTAACTTACTTGAATAAAATAATATTGGTAGGTGTATAAATGTCATGGATGCGTCATATAGTGATGGCCAAATAATATTTAGTCAAATGTTGCATGTGAAAGTCAATGGAAAGAAGACAATTGTCGGTTCGGGGTTGTTTTTTTTGTACGATCATAGCATTTTTCTGTTGTATATTCATGTTTTCATCCACGGTGGCAAAACTGCATACATCGCCATAGAACCGATGCCAGCCCCGCAGGAACATACATCTATGTATTTAAAATATCTTTAAAATGAATACATAAACGATTCTAGTGTAAAAAATAAGAAAGAAAATGTTCATATATGGCTTCAGTTTACTCGACATTTTCATTGGTCGGCTGTTGACAACAGACACGCCCGCGGCCTTGATAATGGCACAAAACTAGACAAAACGGAGCTCAGGCTGAAATGAGTGATAAAGATATTTAATTCTAAGAATGTAGAATGTAATAAGAATTATTTGCTTAAAAAAATAATTCGAGTGCATTAAAAAAAATTCCGGATATTTGTCATCAATTCCGGAATTCCGATTTAGCTCAGTCAAATGAGTGGTCGCTTGAGGTGCTTGCGTTGCAGGATCGAACCACCTCGGTGGATCCATTCAACTGATTGGATTTTCGTTCCAACCAGTGTGTCACAACTGGTCAAAGGCCGTGGTATGTACTTTCCTGTCTGTGGGAAAGTGTATATAAAAGATCCTTCCCACCCACGCCAACCCGTATCCTGTTCTGGACGGAGGAGCCGGTTGAGGCCGGCACCTGTGCCCAGGACAGGCGTGCGCTACAACAGCTTGTTCTGAATGTGCATGTGAAAGCCTATGACCTGACCAGACCTTAGGAAAAATGTAGCGTGTCTCCTCTGATGACTACGTGTCAAAATTACCAAACGTTTGACACCCAATAGCCGATGATTAATTAAGCAATGTCCTATATTGATGTCGTTAAACAAAACAAACTGTCATGTCATTTCATTTCATTTCAACTTATTTTCGTGATTATATTCAATTAAGGTTTAAGCACGCAGTCCTGGGCACACACCTCGGCTATCTGGACTGTCTGTCCAGGAAAGTGGGTTAGTTGTTAATTGTGTGTGGTTTGAGAGAGAGAGAGAGAGAGAGAGAGAGAGAGAGAGAGAGAGAGAGAGAGAGAGAGAGAGAGAGAGAGAGAGAGAGAGAGAGAGAGAGAGGAGGTGTAGTGGCCTTACACCTACTAATTGAGTCGTTAAAACTTGCTCTGGGTGGGAGCTGGTACCGGGCTGCGAACCTTGTACCTACTAGCCTTATGTCCGGTGGCTTAACCACGACGCCACTAAGGCCGGTAACAAACAATCTAATTCAAATTAGCTCCACTATTGCATGTGGTAGACCCAGTAGAGCTTATTTTAATCAGATTGGGTAACAAACTTTAACTTTGTTGCTGAGGAAAAAAAGAGGGGGAATAACCCTCATATGGAATAACTCTACTGCTGTCAGAGTTGTCTCCAGTGCTAGTGTCGGAAGTACAACCTCAAGTATAATAGGTAGCAGACCACAGTTATTTGTGAATCTTTTGCTGGGATTTATGCATACCAGCCCATGACATACTAAATGCCCACCTATGGTTTAAAAATAAAGAAAGATACAGGTATTTTTAGTCTCAAGGTAATTACAAAAAGGGTCATATTTATAAAGATTACTTATTTTAAATACTTTTAGTTAAATGTTTCGGTTACTTTCATCATAATGTGTCCAAACTGCATGATTTTGGGTGCATTTTTGACAATGTTCAAAAACATACAAACCACACACAAGAGGGAGTTGGCGGATATCACACATATATCTGTAGAAACTTTGCTTATCAAACCTTAGAAAAAACTTCATTTGAATAAAGGTTTAGCTATTAAATTTTTCACAAAACCAGCTTGTTTGAAAATGACCCAAAATTATCGCGCCACAGTTTTGTCACAAGGAAAACTCAGTGTATGAATACCAGCCTCATTACAGCTAAACTGTTTGCACTGCTGGTGACAATCCAATTGTCATTTGTTTTTAAATAATTCCTTGGCTATCATTAAACTTACGAATTTACTTCGTATTCCAAATAATTAGCCTTCAAACATGGATCTGTGCAAAACCAAAAAGTGAACTCTAAACTGTATTCTGCTACCATAGTGATGAAAATAACTAGAGAAAAAATGTTTGTTTTATTTAACAACGCCACTAGAGCACGTTGATTTTTTTATCTGATCATCGGCTATTGGACGTCAAACATATGGTCATTCTGACACTGTCGCCACATAGGCTATTTTACGACAGGCAGCAAGGGATCATTTCATACAATAAGTTCTGTTTATTGATAAAATCTACAAAACAACAATATAAGCGCTTTCTATTCTTCAATGTCCTATTTATCAATAATTGCAGAATGAAAGCAGCATCAACGTTATTTCATTTCAACTTATTTTCGTGTTTATATTCAATTAAGGTTCAAGCACGCTGTCCTGGACACACACCTCAGCTATTTGGGCTGTCTGTCCAGGACAGTGTGTTAGTTGTTAGTGGTTAGTGAGAGAGAAGAGGGTGCACCTTACCCACTGAACCGATAAGAACTCGCTCTAGGTTGGAGCCTGTACCGGGCTGCGAACCCTGTACCTACCAGCCTGTAGTCCGATGGCTATCCTGCGCCATCGAGGCATGGGATTTTTAATCCAGATACCGACTCCAAACCCTGAGTGAGTTCTCCGCAAGGCTCAATGGGTAGGTGTAAACCACTTGCACCGAGAAGTGATCCATAACTGGTTCAACAAAGACCATGGTTTGTACTATCCTGCATGTGGAAAGCGCAAATAAAATATCCCTTGCTGCCTGTCGTAAAAGAGTAGCATATGTGGCGAAAGCGGGTTTCCTCTTTAAAAAAAAACAGTGTCAGAATGACAATATGTTTGACGTCCAATAGCCGATGATAAGATATAAAATCACTGTGCTCTAGTGGAGTAGTGAAATAAAAACAAACTTTACTATTAGCTGAAAGCGCAGAAGGATTACAGAAAAGTATTAATACTCTCTCAACGTGTACTGACAAATGGGATAAATAAATTGTAAATACCAATAAGACTAAAAAAATTGTTTTTAGAAATGGAGGAAGAATTCGAAATAATGAAAAGCGGTTTTATAATGATTATGAATTAAAGGTAGTAAATGAATTTGTTTATTTAGGATTCTTGTTTTTCTATAATGGTAAATTTACTCGTAAACAGAAACGAGCTGCTAAACAAGGACGTAAAGCCCGGTTTTCAATGTAAAATGTGCGTAATAAGAATTGTTTTAAAGGGACATTCCTGAGTTTGCTGCAATTTTTAAGATATCATCGACTAACAGAGACTTTTTAACGATTGTAATTACATATCAAATATATCTTTTTTGCATATAATATTAGTGGCTGTATATTAAACGTGCTTCTGATCGTTCCAATATTTGTACAAGGTTAATTTTAATTTTATTTCCTAAAATATATTTTTTCGTACGTACGAAATTATCTGAAGACAAAATCCAGTTTGGGCTTCTTATAAATATTAAGACGACCAGAAACACATTGAATATACAGACACTGATATTCTAAACAAGAAAATATATTTAATATGTAAGTTTAATCGTAGAAATATTTTATTAGTCGGAAACATCTTACAATGCAGCAAATTCGGGGAATGTCCCCTTAATATTGAAACAAAGTTATACATTTTTGACACGAATGTTAAAGGGACATTTTGCAATAATAATGAGGTACAAGATGAATATCATTTTATTATTCAGAGGCCAATATACAATGTTTTAAGAAATAGTTCATAAAAGTTTACCATTATAGACATCCTAGTGTTTTTAAACTTATTCAGCTTCTATCCATAGAAAATAACAAAGAACTCAATAATCGTGGACAAATTTTATTAAGAGAAAATAAAATCAGAGATCAACTATTACAATAACATTATAAACTAACACTTGTCGGTTTGTCTGTCTCTATCGGTGCTTATGTAAATGTATCTTAAATGTATATGTATATTTATTTTGTATATTTTCATAACGTGTTATATAAAAATAAAATTAAAAAACTAGTATACCCACATAACGTGTTATATAGTTTATATCTATTTTTGTTATTAAAATTTTATTATTTTCATTTTTTTTTTTTATTATTAATTTTTTTTTTTTTTTTAAATTTATTTTATGGGGGTTTTTTTTGGGTTTTTTTTTGGTTTTTTTTTTTTTTTTATTATTGTATTTTGTTTATTTATTTATTATTATTATTTTATTATTGTTAGTTTTCTTTTTTTTTTTTTTTACCTATGTCCCTTTAATATTGAAACAAAGTTATAAATTTTTGACACGAATGTTAAAGGGACATTCCTGAGTTTGCTGCATTGTAAGATGTTTCCGACTAATAAGATATTTCTACGATCAAACTTACATATTAAATATATTTTCTTGTTTAGAATATCAGTGTCTGTATATTCAATGTGTTTCTGGTCGTCTTAATATTTGTAAGAAGCCCAAACTGGATTTTGTCTTCAAATAATTTCGTACGTACGAAAAAACTATATTTTAGGAAATAAAGGAACTTTAACCTAGTACAAATATTAGAACGATTAGAAACACGTTTAATATATAGCCACTAATATTTTATGCAGAAAGATATATTTGATATGTAATTACAATCGTTAAAAAGTCCCTGTTAGTCGATAATATCTTTAAAATTGCAGCAAACCCAGGAATGTCCCTTTAATAGTCTTCTTAGATATGGGGCTAAAATCTGGGGTTTTCATTCTGGCCATTGGGGTATATAAAGGAACTTGTAATGAGTTTGTATATAGTGAATTAGGACGGTTCCCTTTGCAGATTACAAGAAAATTAAAAATCTTCAAATATTGGATTAAGATGTGAAATTCGAATAGTTGTATTTTAAGAACTCTGTATGTGGTAATGAATATGTATGGAGATAATTGATTAATGAATATTAAACAGGAACTAAATGAACTTGGTTCAAAGTATATATGGGATTTAACACATGTTAATACTACTAATTACAATATAATTAAGGAAAGGATGCGCAACACATTTAAACAGCTTTGTTACAGCCGAATAACAGCTACACCAAATGGGAATCTCTACCAATATCTGTTAATTGATTTTAAATGACAAATGTACCGTTGAAAACCCGAAAACCCATAGACAATCAGCATTTAAAGGAAATAGTAAAAAAAAAAAATATCTGCTCATAAATTAAATGTAGAATTTGGTATTGATAGACAAGAAAGAGTATGCACATTTTGCAATAATAATGAGGTACAAGATGAATATCATTTTATTATTCAGAGGCCAATATACAATGTTTTAAGAAATAGTTCATAAAAGTTTACCATTATAGACATCCTAGTGTTTTTAAACTTATTCAGCTTCTATCCACAGAAAATAATAAAGAACTCAATAATCGTGGACAAATTTTATTAAGAGAAAATAAAATCAGAGATCAACTATTACAATAACATTATAAACTAACACTTGTCGGTTTCTTAAATGTATATGTATATTTATTTTGTATATTTTCATAACGTGTTATATAAAAATAAAATTAAAAAACTTGTATACCCACATAACGTGTTATATAGATTATATCTATTTTTGTTATTAATTTTTATTATTTTCATTTTTGTTTTTATTATTAATTAATTTATTTTTTATTTATTTTTTTATTGTATTTTGTTTATTTATTTATTATTATTATTATTTTATTATTGTTAGTTTTCTTGTTGGTTCTTTTTACCTATTTATTTGTGTTTAGATATATGTAGGTGCGGGTTGTTGTTTTTTTTGGGTTTTTTGGGTTTTTGGGTTTTTTTTAAATATTTATTTTCCCCAGTCCATTCTGACCATGTCAAAGTTGGGGAGCCTTGAATTCATGGCCTTACATCAAAGTAATATAATTTATATACAAGTACATATATATAATTTGTTGTATAATAATGTTATATAGTCATATATAACAATTTGATACATAAATGCATTTGTAATGTTTTTGTATAAATTAAAGATTGGTTAAAAAACATAACAAATTGCTATGACGCATATAATGGAAAGGACTGGGAAATATAGAAGAAGAAAGAAGATATAAATGGTTAAAACACATAATAATAAATTGATAAATAAATAAATAAGCAAACAAACAAACAAACAAACAAAACAAAACAAAACAAATAAATAAATAAACAAATAAAATAAAATAAATAAATAAATAAATACATGGGGGGGAGGGGGTGTAAATCTATACTAGCGCGAAACGAAAAAGACCTGGAATTCGAAACAAGCTATTGTTAGGAAATACGTTTCAGTCAAAAAGATTAAGCCATGGTGTCCATTGTTGATTAAAAATTTCGTAATTGCAATTCTTATATAAAATAAATCTTTCTATTTCAAACTTGTTTCGCAAAATGTTTTTAACTCCATTGATATTTAATGTTTGTTTTTGTACTTTCATACAGTAGATATAATATTTAATGTTGATAATCAACCAATTTACAAAGTCACTATTTTCGTTATTGATCATACCAAACATAACAATATCTTGACTAAAAATAATGTCAATTCCTGTTTCAGTCAATATCCATTCTCGTATTGATTCCCAAATGTGGTTAACCTTGTTACAGTCAAAGAAAAGATGTCGTAACGTTTCACATGAAGCTTTGCAGAAGTCGCAAGCATTAGAATCCACGTAATGTATCATATACAAAAATGTATTAGTAGTTAAGATTCTGTGTACTATTCTATACTGAAACCATGATAATGTTGTGTCTTTACACATCGAAAAGGAATAACATAATACTTTTCCCATTTCTTTGTATCATACATGTATCCTTCATTTGCATATTTCAATTGTGCTTTTGGAATGACAGTTTGTGAATTTAACATATCATACATATGTTTACAACCGCTTTTGTCTTTTAATAAATGTTTTATCTTAAACGGGAAAACAGGATTTTTAAGATTTGTGAAAGTGTCATCGTTTATGTTTTCTAATTTGTTTATAAATGATTTAACAGCATTTGTTATTGACGCATATTCCAAGAAATTTGTATTTATATGATATTTTGTTATAAACTGTTCGTATGTTAAAACATCACCTTGTTCGTTTAATAAATCATTAATAAATGTGATAACCATTATTGATATAATGTTTGTATATAAATGGTTTGTTACCTATACATATTTTGCTGTTATTCCAGATATTAATACTTAATATATCATCCACAATTTGTGGGTTTTGAACTTGTTGTATATCTATCCAGCTGGACAGTGTTTCTCTCCAAAACCTATTGCGAATATGTTCTATTTTGCGCGTTAGGAAATAATCACCTTGTTTAATCATGTCTGCCCCTTTAGGTCCTTACCGCGACGCTCTGCTGCCCCTTTAGTTCCCGTCTACTGCCTCGACTGACTGGCGCCATGCAGCCGTTAAAACAACTCCCCCCCCCCCCCCCCCTCAACCTATGCATAGACAACAACACCGTGATATATTGAGGTGTCAAAACAGTTTTAAAAAGAAGGGCTGTCACGTTTAAAAAATTTAGTAAACGTTTACACGATACCTATTAAAGCCGCACACCCTAGTTCCATCCAGCCAAAATAAATTATAATTTGGTTAATCTACAAACCTGTAACACACTTATATCACGTTTTTATCAAATGGAGTGAAAAAGCAGGTTTTATATCGATAAATACCATGGGAATCCCCATGTCCCAATTGCTTGAAATAATTTTGAAAGTTTGTATTCTGATGTCACCGGTAGATGTCGCTCGAAGCACAACAATGCCTACGTCACGACAAATTACACAGACTTGGGGTGCGTTCTTTTCACCTCTCCTGGACATGTTCCAACTGTTCTGTCCTGGTTGTATCCCCTCTCCAGATATCGTAGAACGTAGCAAAATTATTGGTTTTAAGAGTTTGTAACGTTTTCTATTGCGATACTTACTTGTCTGAACTTTATTGTTACTGAAAATGTTCACGAACTGTGAAGAAAAATCTCACAAATGAACAACAACAAATCGGATGTTGATTGCGCGAACCGTGCACGAGAAAACAAACCGAACCAAAATGATAACGGTCACGTGATATACCAACGTCTGTGACATTGAAATGGAAATATCCCCTCTAAAAATAGATTAGACCTTGTCTGCTCAACGGTTTTTTCTCAGACGTGCGTGCGATTTATGAAATACGAAAAATGCATTTTGTGGTATTACAAAAACCAGGATTACCAAAAAACACTTCAGGTGAATGGAAATGTATATTCTAAATAATAAATGGTAAGTAAAGTGCAATTTTATTTGTGAAAAAAATGGGTTTAATAGCGAAAAACAACGCCGTAATGGTTAACAACTAGCCGTAACTAAGGTGTGTCCCTTTAAACGAAACGGTCCTGTTTAACCGCTCTTCGTAGCGTGTCCAGTTTCAACTGGTTCTCCACTGTATGCAGTAACACAAGTGAAGGCGTCGCTTGGAAATGGAGACCAGTTATCGCTTATCACTTCGGCCAATTTCGGTTACCTTCGAGAGTGCGTAAGGCTTTCTGCCAGCAAATAATTTGAAGATACTGAGAGAGGAAACCCGCTTTCGCCACTTTATGGGCTACCCTTTTCGATTAGCAGCAAGGGATATTTTATATGCACCATGCCACAGACAGGATAGTACATAGAATGATACATGCCGCGGTCTTTGTTACACCAACGGGAATCGATCCTAGATCGATCGCGCATCAGGCTTGCGCTGTACCACTGAGCTATGACCCGCTTCCGAGTTCCGATTATCTACAGGAGTCAAGGAGTTGTTTTATTCAATCCATTATTGTTAGAGAAATCAACGCATTGGACCCATTTTCCATAATTTATTGGAATTAGTATGAAGCAATGAACAGAATATAACTATTTTCAGCCATAATATCAACATATGCATAACACAACAACAGAATTCTTCCATTATGCAATGTTCTCAATTTTTCAAATAAAAAGGTGTCAACTAAAATAATGTAACAGTGCAAGAGTAGGTTGCGAATCTGCGACGTTAATATTATATTTTTCCTTGCTAAGAACTAGTTTCAGCCATATTAAATATCAAAAGCACAAGTCAGCACAACATAAAATTATTTTTTCAATTTACTCAATGTTTTCAAGTTTAAAAAAAAAAAAGGTTTCTATGAAAAAATAATGAAACAAGAAGCCGCAAATCTTGGACATTAATAGTTTCAGCAATATTAAATATCAAAAACTGTTTTCATTACACAATGTTTTCAACGCGAAACGTTTCAGTTAAGTCAAACAAACTGGGGTAGAGCAGGCCGAGTCTCGGCGACATCAACAGTTTCATTTGACTCTGGCTCCTGTTTCACAAGGGTGGTGGCGGCAGACTCTTGAACAGCTTTTTCTTGTTGGACATTTTGATCGCGGATTCTCTTATTCAGAAATATAAGCTTGTCGACCGAATCTGAATCGAGAGAAGCACGCAGTTTTGTAACAGTTCCGCCTGCAACTGAGAAAACACGTTCTGAGGGGACGGACGTGGCGGGCACAGACAGAACACGTCTCGCAAGTACAGCTAGTGTTGGATACACCGTTTTATTCAGTCTCCACCAATCAAACGGATTCTCGTTTGTGCTGATTGGCTTCACGGTCATGTAAAAAGCCAACTCCTCACTACTAGACGTGGGAACAATGATCTCACACTCTTCTGTGTTAAAATAAGGCCCGAGCAGGAATGACACTTCATCTTGCGACATTTTAGCATGTTTCAAACAGGGCTCAATTCCATCAGCATCTGCAGAAACTGTAGGCGAAGCGCTCGTGGATGCATCTATTTGGGAGGGGTTGTTTTGATAATCATTGGGAATTTGCAATGCATTCACACCGTACAGAACATTAGCTTTCACAGTTTCTCTTTGCTCATCAGATAGAAATGGCAGATTTTTGTATCTTGGGTCAAGGAAAGTAGCAAGCATAGTAAGGCTGCTCAGTATCTTGTCGTCGTTGAGAGTGTAACGTCTGTCAATGTTTGCGAGTAACTTTTCTTTGAAAGTCGCCACACTGACAGTCAGTGTCTTTTACCAGAAGATTGTGGTTTTTCAAGATATAGAGGATAGGATAGAGTCCACTAATGGTCGGATACTCTTCTGAGCACATGATCCGTGTGGCCATATAGAGTGGCTTCAGTACAGGTATCATCCCCTCTATGATGGTACAGTGACTGTCGATCAGATCGAGTATTCGGGCATCACCTGGACTGTTCATGTTGTGTACGACAGCATAGACAGATAGACGTTGTTCAATCAGTCGTTCAAACATGTCAAATGTCGAGTTCCAACGCGTTGGACAGTCTAATATCAGTGAATGTTCTGGTAAGTGCATTTGTTTTTGGCGGACTTTCAATTCGTTGTTAGCGACAACTGATCGGCGAAAGTATGATACAAGCTTTCTACCAGCGACGATGGTATCTGAAATTGATGGTATGTCATCGAATGCGCCTCTAATTGACAGCTGGAGGGTGTCTCCAAAACACCTTATGTGCATAATTCCATCCATGTGCTCCATACATGCAACCATGTTAGATGCATTGTCAGAGACCAGAGCAGTTACTCCCTCTTTCTCAATACCAAACTCACTGATAACAGCTTTTAGATCTTGAGCTATGTTCATCCCTGTGTGTCGTTCTGTTGTTTGACGTGTTGCTAGTACGCAATTGTGATAGTAAAATTCGTCATCAACAAAATGAGCAGTAACAGTGAGGTATCCCTCGACACCACAGCTTGTCCAGTGGTCACACGTAAGTGCCACCCCGATCTGTTTGTTTAACAAGCGAACCAGTTCTTCTTTCATTTCATCATAACTGATAGATATATATTTAGCAATGGTGGTTTTTCCTGGAACTTTAAATGCTGGGTTTAACGTATTGCAAAAGGTTTTGAAACCAACTCTTTCAACAATACTCATAGGGCGAAGGTCACGAGCGCACATACACGCCAATGCCTCAGTGCATCGTTGCCAGTGTTCTTCTGACATGCTGGTAGCACGTTGGCTGAACGCAGTTATTAGCTTTTGAGAATGGGAGTTGCCGTTCTTGTCATTATTGTCAATGTTAATTAGGGACTTATGCTTGAACTTTAAATGATTCGCCATAGTTCCCGTACTACCCCCTGAGTACGACACTGTCGCTGCACACAGCGAACACTTAGCGCCTGTTTTACCCCCCTGTTCTACAACAGAAAAGAATTTCCATATCGGCGATCTTTTCTTGCCCTCCATTTTGAATAAGGTCTATGGGATAGTGAATGACGTCACGATTCACATTCATCGCTGTCACGGGGATCCTATAATACCCGTAACTGAATAAAACACGATTATCCAAATATCTCTCCTAACTGTATATCTATTAGATCTCTCTGTATCGGGCAGTCCAATACCCGAGTGGCTCGGCTCTAGGTATATCAGAGATACGATCTTACATAAATATTTATATATATAGCACATTTAGTTCACTAGAAAACACAACAAAACACAATACACTTTGGAATCTGTATTAATCTTAAGCTGACAAATATATTTGCCGCAGTTAATTAATTAACAACAACAATAATAATAACAACCCAGAATTAATCACTTAATTAGTTAATCACTAGGTGTCTAGTTTACACAATATTCTAATCACTTCACCGTGATACAACACACACACGTGTGATAATTGAGAAACGCTGCCAGGGGAACTTAATTAATAAAGGAATTACAACTCTATTCCTAACTGGTTAATTTTTAATTAACCCTTAACTACTCATTCAGTAACCTTGTAATACAGAATTAATACTGGTACCTATCACAATAAAGACAATAACCTACAGTTTACCTAGGCCCTCTAGGATGACTGGTTAAGTTTTAATAATTTTAGAACAGTGAAGCCTACAATTTACTTCGTCAGACTACCGGAAACACTGTCTAAATAATATTGGTATAATACAGTATTAAAATATTTAAAGTCACATCAATCACATCAAGGTTATACAACAGAGCAGAAATATATATTTACCAGTCCAAACGGACACGTTCCCCGGAAGCCTTCCAATATGTTTCTCCCCGATATTTCAAAAATCCTATCTATTTATTCAAAAAATCTCAGAGACAGCGAATATCGCCTGGGGGCACAACGCCGTCCCTCACCTATCATGGGATATTCCACAGCGACCAAGACGGCATATTTTCTTAGATGACCAGACTTACTGTCGCCATTCCGCTAGGAATACAAGGTCGTAAAACAGAACTCGCGGAGGTATTACGTAACTACTGGTCACATGGCCTCCGTACCTGATCTAAGTGTGTATTAGGGGGTACGGTCGCGCGGAGGTATTACGTAACCAAGTGCCCACCTGGTCTAAGTGCATATTGGGAACAGCTCGACCACCATCGCGCGGGGGTATTACGTTACAACGCCGAACACGGCCCTCTGAAACAATTAACATCGCCACAGGCGAAAAAATAAGAGCATGTTCCGTCACAATCGCTCACGTCATAATTCGTTTAAACGGATACCATTTTTGTAAACGTTTAGTTGGCCTACACGAAACGATGCCGTTTATGCGTGTAAACGTGACAGCCCTCACGTCACTGACAATTTATTGGCAATAAATATTGTTAAAACCATTCGTACACACCTAATTTAACGAAGAGAAATTCGTATTGATATATCCACCTGTATGCACTGAACATTGCTCTATCTGCACCCATGCTTTGTTGGATTTCTATTTTGAAGTTTTGTCAATAGAGGTGTGGAGTCACTGTTAAACCACTGTCGTTGACAACCACAGCCGGTGTCGGCCCGGGACGTAGAAAAAAAACTAATTTTGTGTTGTACCGGTTTGCCGAATTATGAATGTCCCGGGATTCGTTTGTCGCAGACAGACAGACAGACAGACAGATAGTTTATTAAAGTCTCACCTTATTACAACAAAATAAAAATACAACATATACATACAATCAATGAAAGTAATAAAATTGTAATGAGCCACTCTATATTGAGTTACGGAACTAAAACAATTACTGCACAGATAAAACAACAAGATATATACACGAATCATTTCATAGTGTATAAAAGGGATTTTCTATGTTTAAGAATAAAATAGCAGGTTTTGGCAAATAAAATAATACATATATCGGGACAGGACAAGATAAAACACACTTTTTGGATGTCGGTGCAGTGATCAAAATTTAAAAGTAATGTCCTACAGTAAGCGAGTACTTCTAATATTTACATATAAAAGTAAAACGTGGCTTGTCGCATGGGCGTGATTAATAAATATTTAATACAAATAGCACAGTACATGCACATGTAAGTCGAGTTTTACGTCAATGTGTTCTTTGTGATTAGAGACCCTAATGCAGAAGGCTAATAATTAGTCTGCTTAGTGTTAATGCGTCCATTATGTTATTACACCGGCCTCGGTGGCGTCGTGGTTAGGCCATCGGTCTACAGGCTGGTAGGTACTGGGTTCGGATCCCAGTCGAGGCATGGGATTTTTAATCCAGATACCGACTTCAAACCCTGAGTGAGTGCTCCGCAAGGTTCAATGGGTAGGTGTAAACCACTTGCACCGACCAGTGATCCATAGCTGGTTCAACAAAGGCCATGGTTTGTGCTATCCTGCCCGTGGGAAGCGCAAATAAAAAATCCCTTGCTGCTAATCGGAAAGAGTAGCCCATATAGTGGCGACAGCGGATTTCCTCTCAAAATCTGTGTGGTCCTTAACCATATGTCTGACGCCATATAACCGTAAATAAAATGTGTTGAGTGCGTCGTTAAATAAAACATTTCTTTCTTTGTGATTAGAGTGATTAGACATCTTTTGTGAATAGAAATCTCCTCTTCTTTTTCTTCTTCTTGTTTTCCTTTTTTTTTTTTTTTTTTTCTTCTTTGTCTTTTCTTTTCCTTCTTTTTCGTTTTCTTTTTCCTTCTTTTTCTTCTTCTTCTTCTTCTTCTTCTGCTTTTTTCCTTCTTGTTCTCCTGGTTCTGCTTTTCTTCTTATTTTTTTATTTTTTCTTGTTTTCCTTCTTCTTTTTCTTCTTCTTTGTCTTTTCTTTTCTTTTCCTTCTTTTTAATTTTCTTTTTCTTCTTATTTTCCTTTTCTTTTTCTTCTTATTTTCCTTTTCTTCTTCTTCTTCTTCTTCTTCTTCTTCTTCTTCTTCTTCTTCTTCTTGGGACGGGAAATAGCCCAGTGGTAGAGCGTTCGCTTGATGCGCGGTCGGTCTAGGATCGACCCCTGTCGGTGGATCCATTGGGCTATTTCTCGTTCCAGCCAGTACTCCACAACTGGTGTAACAAAGACCGTGGTATGTACTATCATGTCTGTGGGATGGTGCATATAAAAGATCCCTTGCTGCTAATCGAAAAGAGTAGCCCATGAAGTGGCGACAGCGGGTTTCCTCTCTCAATATCTGTGTGGTCCTTAACCATATGCCTGACGCCATATAACCGTACATAAAATGTGTTGAGTGCGTCGTTAAATAAAACATTTCCTTCCTTCTTCTTCTTCTTCTTCTTCTTCTTCTTCTTCTTCTTCTTCTTCTTCTTCTTCTTCTTTTCCAACAATGACGAATCCAGAGTTGCAAACAGGAGTGTGGATTATTTTTTTGTAGCTATGATCACGTCTTCCCTGAAGAGCGATGGGTAACAGGATCGATCGAAATTGATGGACTCGGGTGTTTTCCCATTCCAACCAGTACCCCACGATTACTATACCAAAGAATGTGTTCTGCCTATCGAAGCGCAGTGTTCTAGCTAATTTTACTGTAGAGTATTTTTAACGCGAAAGCCATATTCTAATGCAAGTGCTGGATATGATCGAATTTTTGACATTCATAAAACAAAATCTTATTCATATTTCTTATTAAGTTAGGGCGGGATTTAGCTCAGTCGGATGAGTGCTCGCTTGAGGTGCTTGCGTCGCAGGATCGAACCACCTCGGTGGATCCATTCAGCTGATTGTTTTTTCTCGTTATAACCAGTGCACCACAAATGGAGAAAGGCCGTGGTATGTGCTTTTCTGTCTGTGGGAAAGTGCATATAAAAAAATCCCTTGCTGCATTAGAACAAAATATAGCGGGTTTCCTCTGATGACTCGAGTCAGAATTACCAAATATTTGACATCCAATAGCCGATGATTAATTAATCCATGTGTAATTAGTTTATTTTGATATTTAGTGTTTTATTTTATTTCAGTATTCTAGGCTAGTATATTCTGTTTAGAATATCGTATTTCGTTGGGACAACGCACCAGCTTGTTATCAGCCAATAGTGAATTATATTGTTTTATTTTGTCACGTGAGATTTCATGAAACGTCCCTGCAACATTCACATACACTGACACAACACCATAAGATTTCAATACAGAAGGGTTTCTTTGCTTTTCGCCATTGATCACAGCACAGGTTTGAATAATATGCATGTATCAATTATTTTCTTTGGCACATTATTATAAGTTGAATAAATATATCTGGTAAACTGTAACTAATAATGAGTACATGAACATCTATTAAAGTTAACTAAAGTAATGAGTAAAATGTATTAATTAAAACTAGTTGTTTTAATTATAATTAAAAATAACGTATTCTTTTAATTACAACTAAAGTAACGTGTTTTTCTGTATTGGTGCAATATCTTATAAGTGTTATTTGTTTATAGATTTTCCATGGGACACAAACGTGTTTATCTCTTTGTGAGACTCATCGCCTACAGCGAAGGGGTATAGTTGTTTTATTGTTTTAAAGGGACATTCCTGAGTTTGCTGCAAATTTTAAGATTTTATCGATTAAAAGATACTGTTTAACGATTGTAATTACATATCAAGTATATTTTTCTGCATAAAATATTAGAGGCTGTATATTAAAAGTGTTTCTGAGTGTTCTAATATTTGTACTAGATTAAATTTCATTTATTTCCTAGTTTATTTATTTATTTCGTACGTACGAAATTATTTGAAGACCAAATCCGGTTTGGGCCTCTTACAAATATTAAGACGACCAGAAACATACTGAATATACAGACACTGATATTCTAAACAAGAAAATATATTTAATAGGTAAGTTTAATCGTAGAAATATTTTATTAGTCGGAAACATCTTACAATGCAGCAAACTCAGGAATGTCCCTTTACGGCTATGAACCCTGTTTTATAAGTACCCTATACGTCAAAGACAATAGAATGCAAAATAGAAATACAAAATCAGTTCGTTTACGTTGCTGTCAATGGCAAAAACTTTCAAAGACCTAAAACTATTTTTTTTAAATTAAAAGACTTTGAAGGAATTTAAAGACCGCTAGGAACCATGTAAAACTAATTTCGAAAATAAGCCATGAAAGGTTCCACTGTCTTGAGTTAAAGGCGCTCAATCACGGATTTAGTGGGCCTTATTTTTCTAAATATGGATTATAAATGGAAATTACATTCATTTGGAATATCAACCCTAGTTATTGTATGATCCAAAACATATTAATTGAACTGCGATCGAGGGAATTCCATGACACGCTTCATTTTTCTTGCGAAAAGTCATAAAAATACGGCAAAACAGACTCGTAGTGATGAGGCTGTATAAACATCTTACAATGCAGCGAACTCAGGAATGTCCCTTTAATGTATTGTTTTATTATTTTGTAGAGTCGTGGGTTTTGTATATTAACGTCTGATTCCGCCTGAGAATAAATCCCTGAACTCTGACCCCGCCTTGTGTTTTCAATCAACGAGTGTGTTACATACCAATGCACTAAAAATAGACACAATTAAGCCATAATTAAGCATTACAAAATGTAGGATCACCTAAAAAAATCTTATTATTATTTTTGTCTGTTGTGTGCAGCATTTATACCATTTAATACAATACACAAATGTAAAATAAAATAAATGAAATAAAAGAAATCTATAAATGTAGAAATGACAGAATTATTAGAAATACATAAAAAATAAACAAAGGAACAAAAATCTGATATAGGGATAGATTTGCAACAAGTGCTCACTGCATATAATTTCTGACATTTAAATGTCTAGAAATAGTTCAGTAACAAGCTCTGTCTCTCTCTCTCTCTCTCTCTCTCTCTCTCTCTCTCTCTCTCTCTCTCTCTCTCTCTCTCTCTCTCTCTCTCTCTCTCTCTCTCTCTCTCTCTCTCTCTCATAACCTCCCTGTCTTTCTGTCTTTCTCTCTATCATATTCCCGTTCCAACCAGTGCACCATTTTCTCTCTCTGTCTCTCCCTCCCTCCCTCCCTCTCTCTCTCTCTCTCTCTCTCTCTCTCTCTCTCTCTCTCTCTCTCTCTCTCTCTCTCTCTCTCTCTCTCTCTCTCTCTCTCTCTCTCTCTCTCTCTCTCTCTCTCTCTCTCTCTCTCTCTTCCACCCTGCTTACGTTATTATTATTATTATTATTATTATTATCAGGTTTATTGTTGTTGTTTTTGTTACTCTTATTAAGATAAGATGAATATAGGCTAATTATTTACATGTTTTCTTTTGTACAAATAAAGCAGTATCATTATTTTGATTATTAAATTGTAATACTCTTTGTCAGGTCGTCTTTAACTGCTATTCACTTCACAAATCTAATACCCGACACTCACTGGCGGGACGAGCCCAAATTAGGAAATGTTTTATTTAACGACGCACTGAACACTTTTATTTACGGTAGCCCAAATTAGAGTATACTGATGGGGAAAAAAGTAAGGGAGCACATGGTATTTGTTAAAGTTTGTTGTAAGGTTTGTTTGTTTAACGACAACACTAGAGTACATTGATTAATTAATCATCAGCTAGTCATCAGAGGAAACCGGCTACATTTTTCCTAAAGTAGCAAGGGATTTTTTATATGCATTTTCCCACATACAGGAAAGCACATACCACGGCCTTTGACCAGTTGTGGTGCACTGGTTGGAACGAAAAAAAGCCCAATCAGTTGAATGGATCCACCGAGGTGATTCGATCCTGCGACGCAAGCACATCGGGCAAACGCTCAACCGACTGAGCTAAGTGTTTACACGTGTTTAGCATCTATTTCACGCAGAAAATTACATCATTACGAAAATTGTTCCAAGTAAGGATCCGATCGCTGGACAGAATAAAATTGAATATGTGTACTTCTAACTATATAATTTCGTTGTTCTATAATAGTAATAAGAATTGTGGTTTAGTCGTAGATTTACGTTTAGTCGTAGATTTACGTACCCTGATCAAAATCCGGGGTTGGGGGGGGGGGGGGGGGGGGGGGGGGCACTACTTTTTATAAACAAATGAAACACTATACAAATTAAACCCTGGGATGTGTATGCTATTTTCTGGAGTAAAAAAAAAGGTGACATTCTCAGAGGGGCCAACTGCCTCTCCCCCTCCCCCCACCCCCACCCCGGAGGGTACGGCCCTGCTATTTATGTCTTCCCTTATTTCTTTCCATCAGTATATTTAGAATAGCTATATTCTGTTACTATTTTGTGTTTTGTGTTAGTTGACAAGTTGGTTATTACGTATTTACAGGGAGGGGAAGGACGTATCCCAGTGGTAAAGCGCTCGCTTGATGCGCGATCGGTCTAGGATTGATCCCTTCGGTGGGCCCATTGGGCTATTTCTCGTTCCAGCCAATGCACCACGACTGGTATATCAAAGGCTGTGGTATGTGCTATCCTGCCTGTGGGATGATGCATATGTGTATGCTATTTTCTGGAGTAAAAAAAAAGGTGACATTCTCAGGGGGGCAACTGCCCCCCCCCCCCCCTCCCCGGAGGGTACGGCCCTGCTATTTATGTCTTCCCTCATTTCTTTCGATCAGTATATTTAGAATAGCAATATTCTATTAATATTTTGTGTTAGTTGACAAGTTGGTTATTACGTATTTACAGTGGTGTGGTGTGCATTTGGTAATGTAAATCGACGGCAATACAAAGCAACTGGAGTCATATTGCATCGCCGTATTCGTGACTGTGCAACCATAATTACATCTTATACGTTTAGAGATATGTCGCATCACACGCTAGTGTCACAAATATGTTGTTGGTTAATTTGGTAACAATTGACTGGAAAGAAAGAAAGAAATGTTTTATTTAACGACACACCCAACACATTTTATTTACGGTTATTTGGTGTAGGACATAAGGTTAAGGACCACACATATATTGAGAGAGGAAACCCGTTGTCGCCACTTCATGGGCTACTCTTTTCGAATAGCAGCAAGGGATCTTTTATATGCAACATCCCAGAAACAGGATAGTACATACAACGGCCTTTGTTACACCAGTTGTGGAACACTGGCTGGAACGAGAAATAGCCAAATGGGTCCACCGATGGGAATCGATCCTAGATCGATCGCGCATCAAGCGAGCACTAGCTGTACCACTGAGCTACGTCCGGTCCCCATTAGATACTAATTATTATTGGTAACATCTGATTGGCTGATCCTCGATGATGACGCAGATTTCAAAGCCAATCCGTCTACTGAAATTAAAACTCACGTTCCCCTGTGATGTATGGGTTAATTGTACAAGCGTCGTAAATAGGTTTTAGTTGGAAAATAATTTGTTTTAAAGCAGGTTTCTGATCATGATATGTAAGAAATAGATATACACACCTGTCCATTAGATACTATTTATTTTAACGATCATTGCTTTATAAAGTTTGCTGCCGTTTCCGACAGTCTTTTTAATAACTGAAAACATATTAAACACATTATCTTGTTTAACACTAACATATTAAACACATTATCTTGTGTGATATTCTCTTGGGTTTTCCACATTAGCAGCAAAGGATCTTTTATATGTACCTTCCTACAACAGGACACCATATACCATTACTTTTGGTACATCACTCGTGGGGTACTGGTTGGGAATGGGGAAAAACAACAATCAGAGAATGGATCCACCGAAGGGGTTCGATCCGTTGCACCTTAGACGAGTGTTCTACAGAAAGAACTGATTAAAGAAAACAGGAGCGTAATAATTATGTCATTTTGTACTTAACAAGGATTGTTCGTGATTATCTTAATGGACCTCTGGTTGTTATTTTTCCTCCGTCTCAACCAGTGCCACACAACTAGTACATCAAAGACCACGGTATGTGCTGTCCTGTCTGCGGGGAAGTGCATATAAAAGATCCCTCGCTGCTAATGGAAAAATCTAGCGGATTTCCTTTTAAGACTGTTAACAATTACCAAATTGTTGACACCCAACAGCCGATGATTAATAAATCAATGTGTTCTAGTGGCGTCGTTAAACATAATAAACGTTTTAACCTTAATGGATATAGCCCAGTGGTAGAGTACTTGCCTTAGCAGGTTTCATCTCTCGACCAAATGTCGATGAAAAACAAGTTACACACAAAAATAGCCCAGTGGTAGAGCGCTCGCTCGGTGCGCAGTTGGTCTGGGATCGATCCCCGTCAGTGTGCTCATTGGGATATTTCTCGTTCCAGCCAGTGCACCACGACTGGTATATCAAAGGCCGTGGTATGTATGTCTGTGGGATGGTGCATATACAAGATCATTACTGTTAATCGAAAAGAGTAGCCCATGAAGTGGCGACAGCGGGTTTCCTCTCTCAATATATGTGGTCCTTAACCATAATTCTGACGCCATATAACCGTAAATACAATGTGTTGAGTACGTCGTTAAATAAAACATTTCTTTCTTTCTTTCTCCTTTTCTTGACTACCTTAACAGTTCTGTTAACAAATAATAACAATAATTTTTCAAACAAAAACAAAAACATCAACTAAAAACCATTAGCTAGACTGATATATACGCTTCACGTTAAAACTAAATGACCATATCGGAATGCCAGTCAAACAGATTGCGAACGTTAGCATCGTACGCTTTCGCTGAACGTATGACACACGTCAAACCTCCCTTGGCAGAATTGTTTCTTCCAACTTCGTTAACGTAGTACGCTTCATTGACGAGTATGCATTCATTTTGAGAAATTTGGACTAGACTATGTAATGTTAGAATCAGATTACCAAGTTAACCAACTTTCTGCTGTCGCGACTATGGCCAGTTGCTAGTCTGAGTGCTCTTACAACTCGATTCTCGTCGTAAAACCCATTAGTTGTTAGTCTGGGCGCACCCATTTAAGTCGGGATTTGGGGAAATTACAACGCAAACGTCGAGTTTGTTAACTTCATCGTAACAGTTGACACTCTGATCCTAGCATTATGCGTCCCCCCCCCCCCCCTCCCCTATATTAAATCGGGTTAAGGCACAATTGGTTTTCTTCTTTTTTCTTGATGGACCAATAGAAGTTTAAAACTAAATTAATGGTTTGTCTTTCGGTTTGTTTGTTTTATTTAACGACACCACTAGAGCAAATTGATATATTAATCATCGGCTATTGGATTTTTCTAAGAGGGCTGATTTTTTAAAAAGGTGCCTACTGTATTCATTATATAAATTATGTATAAAATAAAATAAAGTTGTGTTTAACGACACCACCAGAGCACATTGATTTATTAATCATTGGGAATTGGATGTCAAACATTTAGTAATTTTGACATATAGTCTTAGAGAGGAAACCCGCTACATTTTTCCTTTAGCAGCAAGGGATCTTTTATATGCACCATCCCATAAACAGGAAAACACACACAACGGCCTTTGATATGCCTGTCGTGGTGCACTGGCTGGAACGAGAAATAGCCCAATGGGCCCATCGACGGGGATCGATCCCAGACCGATCGCGCACAAGGCGAGCACTTTACCGCTGGGCTACGTCGCGTCGCTCATCTTTCAGATTCTCTATTGAAGAAACCCGGACATGCTAATAAGCCACGCAGACTTTACTGTTGTTAAAACAAATGAGAGCATAACTATGAGAGCGTGAAAACTCTGCTACTGTGACATGTTTGATTTACGATGTCATCATCATGTTCATAAACGTTTGATAGCGGAGTGTTGAAGGAAGGAAATGTTTTATTTAACGAAGCACTCAACACATTTTATTTACGGTTATATGGCGTCAAACATATGGTTAAGGACCACACACAGATATTGAGAGAAGAAACCCGCTGTCGCCACTTCATGGGCTACTCTTTGCGATTAGCAGCAAGGGATCTTTTATATGCACCATCTCGCAAACAGGATAGTACATACCACGGCCTTTGTTACACCAGTTGTGGAGCACTGGCTGGAACGAGAAATAGCCCATTGGGCCCACCGAGGGGAATCGATCCTAGATCCCCACTGAGCTACGTCCTGCCCCGCGTCTACTTGATAACCGGGTTAATCTTCGTTTTGGGAAATGCACAACAGAGTGTATGAAGTTACTGGAGATTAATGTTTAATGAGACTACTTGACATATTTTTAAATTACGGTTATTTTGTGACTGAAATGATAATATGGGTATGTGCTATCCTGTCTGTGGAATGGTGCATATAGAAGATCCCTTGCTACTAATGGAAATGTGTAGCGGGTTTCATCTCTAAGACTGTCAACATTACCAAATGTTTGACATTCAAAAGCCAATGATTAGTAATAATACGGTGATTAAGAAACTTGGTCGCGAAAAAGAGAGATGAAACCAGCTGCTACCATACATACTTCTACACACACACAGAAGAGCATCAACAAAATCTGTTATATGCACTTTCCAATAGACAAAACAGTACATACCACGGCTTTTGGTGTACCAGTCATGGTGCATTGGTTAAGACGGAAAAACGGCGATTGATATTGTACCCTTCCTACGTGACTATTTGGTGTCTAACATATGGCTGGGCATGTTTGATTGTTTCGTGTGTTTTTTTGTGTGTTTTTTTGTTTTGTTTTGTTTTGTTTTGGAGTTGTTGTTTTTTGTTTTGTTTTTTGGGGTTTTTTTGTTTGGTTTTTTCTTTTCTTTTCTTTTTTCTTTTTCTTTTTTTTGGGGGCGGAGGGGTAGGGGTTACATTTGATATATATATATATGGGAAATCCACTGTCGCCACGTAGGATACTTTTATCACCAGGAAGCAATAATTTATAACCACTTCCCATATAAACCAAATACACCAGGACCTTTGATGTACGATTGGTTGTGACAGGGAAAATCTGTGTTCATCGAGAGCAATCGATCCTGCAACACATTGCACCCCAAGCAGGCTATTACTGACATATACCACCAAACACCACCCCACCCCACCCCGTGGCAAATCACATAATAGACGACAGCTGCAACACATGTGGTTATACTTGCTATATACAACCTATCAATCGGCGTGCAGACCAATTAATCAAACAAAATATAATGTTTTATTGTTCGTTTTGAATATACCGAACAACATAAAACACGCAAATATTTTAAGACATATTTTTTTCATAATAAAATGTATTTCGGTAAATAGACTGGTAAAATGGGCCTAAGAAAGAAAGAATTTATTTTATTATTTAACGACGCACTCAACACATTTTATTTACGGTTATATGGCGTCAGACATATGGTTAAGGATCACACAGATTTTGAGAGGAAACCCGCCGTTGCCACTACATGGGCTACTCTTTCCGATTAGCAGCAAGGGATCTTTTATTTGCACTTCCCAAAGGCAGGATAGTACAAACCATGGCCTTTGTTGAACCAGTTATGGATCACTGGTCGGTGCAAGTGGTTTACACCTACCCACTGAGCCTTTCGGAGCACTCACTCAGGGTTTGGAGTCGGTATCTGGATTAAAAATTCCATGCCTCGACTGGGATCCGAACCCAGTACCTACCAGCCTGTAGACCGATGGCCTAACCACGACGCCACCGAGGCCGGTAAATGGGCCTAAGATGACATTTATAATTTTAATGGACACAAAATCTAATGGCATTCAAAATGAATAATTTTAAATATAAACTTTGTTTTGCACGTTGATTTATTAGTCATCGGCCATTGGATGTCAAACATATTATGATCATTTTGACACAGTCATAGAGAGGAAACCCGCTACAGTTTTCCATTAGTAGCAAGGGATCTTTTATATGCAACATCCCACAGACAGGATACCCACATACCACGGCCTTTGATATTCCAGTCGTTCTGCACTGGTTGGAACGAGAAATAGCTCAATGGGCCCACCGACGAGGATCCATCCTAGACTGACCACACATCAGGCATGCGTTATACCACTGGGCTACGTCCCCCCCCCCCCCCCAATTTTAAATAAATTAAAGAAAATTATATTAACATTCGCATTTCTTTTGTTGATCAGTGTATTATTGTTGAGACAGAGACCTGTCAGCTTTCTATGTTCTATTTAAAGTTGGGATAATTTGCATTTTTATCTGGTGAGATGTTCTTTGGTATAATCTGTAACAGGCCCATAGGAACGACTTTGAGAGTGGGGGGGGGGGGGGCACAGACGGATCTGGTACAAACTCTATATCAGATTTTGGTTACAATGGCAAACATTAATATGTAAAAAAAAAAAAAAAAAAGCTCACAAGTGGGCCCCCCCCCCCCCCCCCCCCCCCCCCCCCCCCCCCCCCCCCCCCCCCCCCCCCCCCCCCCCCCCCCCCCCCCCCCCCCTCCCGGGCCTCCCGGTTCCTACAAGTCTGTGTAATTCTATTAATTTTGTAGTAATTTCCGTCAGCTTTGTTTTATAGTTTAAATTTATTCTTTCTTTTGTTTTTTCCGATACAAATTTTATAATATAATATACCACACTCTTTTATTTAAATATATAAGGTATTTTTTGTAATGAAACGTCAGTGACGTCAGATAAAAGGAAACGAAAAACGAATGTGGTGTTAGATATATTATTCCTCTTTAAAGGATGTACACATTTTCCAAAAATCCACACATTCCATTATTTTGAGCATGTAATTATTTTGGACATGTCACATGTCTTTGTTTTACGTTTAACCCAGTTTCGTCGGGTTGCAAAATAGTTTTGTTATCAACTAATGTAAAAAGTAAAAATGGGGATATATATATATATATATATATATAATTTAAACCAGCCTCTGTGGCGCAGTGGTTAAGCCATCGGACTACATGTAGGTACAGGGTTCGCAGTCCAGTACCGGCTCCCACCCAAAGCGAGTTCTTAAGGGCTCAATGGGTACACTACATCCTCTTCTCTCTCACTAACCAACTAAGCACGAAAATAAGTTGAAATGAAAATGAAATGATATTTTAAATTAAAAATGTATGTAATATGTGATTTGTGTCGTTATTATGGCTAATATCAGAAACATGTAATACCGAATCACCCAAATAGAGAACAGTTCATATAACATTATTTTCAGTGTTTAACACAGAATATGTTGCATGACTAACCGAAGCAAGGTATATACCACATAATATCTTCCACATGGCATAATATTTCGTTTAAATAGCTTTCTATAAATATTCGTCATTACGTGGCTAGTTCCGTCGCTATACAACCATTGTTATTGTGCTGAGTGCATCGTTATACATGTTTTCCTTATTTGTTTGGGGGGAGTGGGGTGTCCAGACGACGATCGGTCAGAAGAAAATTAGATTTTAATCAAAAGTACACTCACGCCCTCCTTTCATTGATATGTGTAACGACTACACACCACTAATTCAAGCTATTTTCACCTGGCCACACCTGCCGGAGATCCTTGTGTAACCTGCATTGGAGAGATTTACAATGCCGCGTGAACACTACCTATGGGATTGCTTCACACAGCGGCAATAAATAATAAGGGCGGCGCTTAGCGTGTGACGTACATAGATACCATCGTATAGATTTTGTTCCGCTTGGGTTCAAATAGGTGAATAAACTGCACTGATGTACCGCAAACAGAATCCAATGATATTTCCTATTTAGTTTGACTGATGGGATCGCCAGACATTCTATATAAGAGGAAGAACTGTACTTGTTTCCTTACATAACCTGACATGTTCGCTGTCGTAATATATCGTGTATACTGGGTCGGAAAAATATCGTGAATCATCTCCATAGTGGATAATTAAAAAAAAAAAATCAAGTTAATGAATATAAGAGCTTTAAACTTTAAAACAAAACTATGATCGCACTGGACAATAGCTGTACTGGACAGTTAACATTATTATGATCGGAACTGAACGTGTTAATAAGAGTTAACATTATTATAATCGAAACTGAAGGTGTTAATAACAGACTTTAACACTTTTCGTAGCTAACAAAAAAGAACAGATCTATAAAGAACGTTTAAAGAAACAATTAAGATGAAAAGAACGAAGCGAGTGTTTATCTACTTCACTTTCTGGATATTACTGGCGTTGGCCTTCACCGTGCTGAACATTCTCAACATAGACTGGACGCAGACGCACGTGGCTCATGGGATTGTACTGATTCTCATTCTTGGAGTCCTGCAAGGGTCCGTCATGGAATTCCCCGTGCAGACGATAGTGACGCTGGTGGTTGGAGGCGAGAAACGGCAGAGCGTCAAGGTACCAGACGACACTCTGACGTTGGTGCTGAACTACAACCTCCTAGCCGTCGCCAAGGACGACATAGACGAGTGCATGCAGACGATGTACGAGGCTTACATGGGGAACCTGTCGGAGAGGATTTCGGCCGTTCTCGTCAGCGCCACGAACGACGACGAGCTGAAGAAGTACGAATTGGAGGTGCGGGACAATTACCGCGCACTCATCTACGACGAACTGTTCCGGGAAGGTCTCAACTTCGCCCACGACGAACCCGTCGACCCACTGCACGTGAAGCACGTGTGGTCCAGATTTCGAGGCATGGACAGAGGTCTGTTTCTTCAGCAGCACTTGGATCAGATCTGCGACAGGTTTGCTCGAGAGTTTATGGTCATCCACAGAGTTTCCCGGGTCCTGCGCAAGTGCGGCCAGTACCAGGATCTGATGCTTCTGTCTGAAGGCGACGACGAGGCGTACACGTACACCGATCCTGATTATTACGGAAGGCAGGCAAGACCTTACGGCCAACCTCTCTTCTACGACTCTGAGGATGTGGAAAACATTTTCGGTCGTAGGTACGACTACACGTTAGTTCTAGACGGCGATACTGGTGTTCGGAAAGACACTGTGTTCGAGCTGTTGCAGATAGCCGCCGCGCATCCTGATCGAGGAATCATTCAGCCTTCAATCGAACTGATTGCAACGTCTAATGATACGATGTTCATGCATATGGAACGTATGCGTCAGGCAATTTACGAACCCATGACAAACGCAGTCATGTCCTTTCTTGGTCAGTCGTCCTATTTCGGAAAGGCCATGATAAAGAATAGCATTTACATTGAAAACGTGATCGGGTTCAGAGAAAACGTTATCGAGAGAGTTCCAATCGATGTGTTGAGTCACGATACATTCGAAGCGGCTCTTCTGCAACCGCTGTACGTTTCGTCTATCCAACTGCTGGAAGCGCCGTCTTACAACTACGTGTCGTGGAACATTCGGGAAAGACGGTGGAACAGAGGAGAGGTACTTTTGTCGATCTACTTCTGGAAAAATATCATCGGCAGGCCGATGAGGTGGCTTCAGAAGAAGATCCAGGGAGATAAGTTCAACGCTACAAAACTGAGAACAGAATCAAACTTAGACTTCGTGACTTCATACATTGCTCATTCGGCGCTGAGGCAGATGTTCATGAAGCCCACGTTACTGGTATACATCCTAATCAACTACAGCGCACAGCTCAGGTATAAATACGCGTCAGTCATCATCATCATGTTCCTCATAGTGATATTTCCCAAATTTGCAACGTGCACGAGAAAAAACTATAAGTATGTCTTCTTCGAAACGTTGGCATCAATTCTGCAGTTCACGCCGGAAGCCATGGTTGGGTGCGTGCGCATTGTGCGTGCTGTCCACGCAAACATTAGTGCCAGTGTGAAATGGGTTCCCCAGAGAGCCGTAGAAGAAGAATTTAAAAAATCGAATCCTTTCCTCTCCAGTTTGAAGCATCTGTGGGGTTATTCTCTCTTTTCTGTAATATGTGCACTTCTTGTTGGATTCTTTGCCCCCGACAGTCTTTTGATACTGTTCATGTTGATCACTCTGTTCTTCCTTCCATTGTACACGGGCTTTACGTCATTGACTAAGAATCTGAGATCTTCTAGAGCAGTATCAGACCAATACAGACAGAACTTGGAAACTGGAATTAGTATTATTTCGCAGCCAGACTACGACAAGAAGAGTGGAAAAACTGCATTCACAAATTTAGCACTGGCGTTCACACCAAAAACTCTTGATCCGTTTCGGCTTGAAAATCAATCACTCTTTCACCAGGCAAGTGCCCCTATGAGTGAAGTCTACTGAAAGTACTACTCAGTTATAGTATAGTTGTTTCTTAAAAGAAAGATGTTGCTGTACGAAACTACGATTCGGTACTATTTGTATGTATGGCATTTATTTGAAGATTGTTTTTGTATGTCTGTAACTGCTTTGGTGCTAATTAATTGGGTGTTAGTTAATTACGCAATTTGCCTGTTTGTTTATGAGGCGGAGGTTTGTTGTTTTTTGTTTTATGGTTGTTGTTTTTTGAATGGGGTTTCGGGAGGTGATTTTTTTTTTTTTTTTTTTTTTTTTTTGTAGAGAGATAGGGGTTGGAGTATATTTATTTGTTGTTTCATTGATTTCATTTATATAGATTAACTAATTTTATAATGTTTTTAAAAAATTTGTTTATCACTGCCAGTGTGACTATATTTAGGATTGTAAAAATATACATTATATTTAACCTCTTACAAAAAATACATGTAGTCCCATTTCTGTTGGCAATATATTCAACATGCGGTTATTGGGGTGAGAGGTGGGAATCGAATGACAAACTAATATGATATAGTTTTAAAATATTCTATAAGGTATTCTGTTTCTAGTTGAGCTGACTTGTTGAGCATATTTAACTAAACACATATACTTATGTAAGGGCGTAGTTTTATTTGTTTTAGGTATACACAAAAATATATCTAAAACAAAAATGCTAAGCATGTTCTTGTGACATCTTCTGATGGATTGCCTAGCTGAGCTGAATATAGATGTAATTTCGGTTTACTGTCACGTATGATGTAGGCGAAATCACGCGTTTATGGGTGTTGCTGCGTTTGATCAACAAATTCAGATCAGTTTTGTGTAGACAATTGCCGACTGTGTGGGCGAAATGCAGGAAAGAACATTTTGTACTCCGTTTGTTGAATTTGTTCAGGTTGTTGGATGGGTTGGGGTTTTGGGTGTGGTGCATGTGAGTGGACAAATAAATTTAAAAATTCAAAATCTAATTAAGAAATTACTTTTAAAATTAAAATGTTTTCTTAAATATTCATTTAGAATTATTGTTCGTTAATAGATATGTTTTGATAAAAAAAATTTTTTTATACAAATCTGTATTTGTTGCTTATTTCTTTTATTGGTTTGCCATTCAAAAGAAATAAGTCTGCAGGTATGATTCAGTGCTACGGAAATTCGTTAGACCGGACACTTTTAGGAAAACCATACTGTCCGGATTATCGAGTCTCACTGCGTGCGTGTGTGTGCGTGTGTGTGCGTGCGTGCATGCGTGCGTGCGTGCGTGTGTATGTGTGTGTTTCTGATGTAAAGAAGGAAATAAGCGGGATATTTTAGGTTTATTTATTTATTGTTTAGGGTTTTTAACTTAGGATGATCGTCTTAAATACTACGAAATCCCAATTGAAATACTGAAATCCATGGATTATTTTTTTTCTTCTTCTTTTTCTTAATATATTGGATGCTTTAAATGTACTTTACCCCTCAAAAAAACTTGATGCTAATAAGCGTTAATCTTGCTAGTAATATACTAAAATAATATGAACTTTTAAAGGGTGTAATAGAAGCTGTAGCATTTATAACTATTTCGAATCTGCTACTCAATTCCGTATCTCTGCACAAGGCTGATTCCAAAAGAAGTTATGATAAAGTCGTGAGAGTTTGTAGCATGACTCACTGTCTACAGAAGAAGAAATGTTTTATTTAACGACGCACTCAACACATTTTATTTACGGTTATATGGCGTCAGACATATGGTTAAGGACCACACAGATTTTGAGAGGAAACCCGCTGTCGCCACTACATGGGCTACTCTTCCGATTGGCAGCAAGGGATCTTTTATTTGCGCTTCCCACAGGCAGGATAGCACAAACCATGGCCTTTGTTGAACCAGTTATGGATCACTGGTCGATGCAAGTGGTTTACACCTACCCATTGAGCCTTGCGGAGCACTTACTCAGGGTTTGGAGTCGGTATCTGGAAAAAAATCCCATGCCTCGACTGGGATCCGAACCCAGTACCTACCAGCCTGTAGACCGATGGCCTGCCACAACGCCACCGAGGCCGGTCACTGTCTACAGAGGAGCAGAAGGAAGGAAAGAAATGTTTTATTTAACGACGCACTCAACACATTTTGTTTACGGTTATATGGCGTCAGACATATGGTTAAGGACCACACAGATATAGAGAGAGGAAACCCGCTGTCGTCACTTCATGGGCTACTCTTTTTCGATTAGCAACAAGGGATCTTTTATATGCACTATCCTACAGACAGAATAGTACATACCACGGCCTTTGTTATACCAGTTATGGAGAAATAGCCCAATGGGTCCACTGACGGGGATCGATCCCAGACCGACCGCGCAGCAAGCGAACGATCTTGACCTTGATATACGGTTATAACTCCGTCGAAAGGAAGACTGCTATTTTATAACGTGCGCCAGAACAAAACCCTTTCTACAGCTTCTGTAAATAAAGGGTCACGGAATATTTTAAGTAAGGAATAGTAAGTATTTTACAGAAATATTTCACAAACTATTTTGAGGGATAAGTGCCTTTAATTTTATTTTTCTTCATGGTTTCATAACAAATATAAATTTTGTGAAACGGAACGACATAACATTAACCAGCTTGTTAATTTTTAAAACCAAGGTTGTATTTAATAGCGGATAGAGAGAACAGTTCAGCCGAAGGCTCTTTATTTCCCGCGGGCGACATAGTTACACAAAATAGCGTCTAAAAATAGTGGTCTTTACATTCCGCTTGAAATACTAGTACACGACATTTTATATATACTAAGACAAAACTGTTTAGAAACTTTGTACTACTGCGTTGTATTTTTAAAATACAATTCACATTCAATGACGAGACAGTTACGCAATTCATTTACTTTTCAAAATCTCCTGTTACTTGTGCTGACAAATGAAGCACGGTTAGATGTAGCCTCAAAACTATGGCCATAAGAGGGCGGGACGTAGCCCAGTGGTAAAGCGCTGGCTTGATGCGCGGTCGCTTTTTGGATCGATCCCCGTTGGTGGGCCCACTGGGCCTATTTCTCGTTCCAGCCAGTGCATCACGACTGGTATATCAAATGCCATGGTATGTGCTATCCTGCTATTGTTGGATGGTGCATATAAAATATCCCTTGCTACTAATAGAAAAAAATGTAGCGGGTTTCCTCTCTAAGACTGTCAAAATGACTATATGTTTGACATCCGTAAGAGAACAAGACGGACATTTGGACAGTTATGACGCTCTAATAACTATCTTAATTGTCTTTCTTGCTCTCTTACGGTCAGAGTGTACTCGGTCTAAGTTAGATTCAGTGTCTGGTTTCATTATGAAAGTCAAGAGTTTTCTTTTATTTAGCCACATTTACCAAATTACTAAACTTTTTATGTCTTAGTACAGAAGAAATATTGCTCAAATATCCTGTATAGATGATGTGTTGTTATCTAAAGGCAGTCTTACACATAATGACTGTAGAATACACATATATGTTACGCGTGTTTGATTGTTATCTACATAATATGGCTAAGAGTACGAGTTTACAAGTGTATTATAGCTAGCGGGATGGGGGGGGGGGGGCGCAGGGGGGCATCCAATTATAGAAACTTAAAGAAAATCCTCTTCTTAACCGTTTAAGGGGTTTTAGACTATTAACTACTCGGTTCCCCCCCCCCCCCCCCCCCCCAAAAAAAACAAAAAAAACAAAAACAAAAACAAAAAAAACAAAACATCCTAGCTACGGTCCTGGTATATCTATTATTTATTTCCATCAGTTCTTAAAAGGATGGATATCAAGAATGTTTAACAGATTCTAGATTTGCACCGTTGACAATTAAATGTATTACATCTGTATCCTATCAGTATTACCCCTATCTTAGACTGGACTGTATCATATCAGGGATAGGCAAAGCGTTTTACAGTGATCTAACAAAACCCGCCCACCTATTTATAATCAAATCTTACTGGTCACTCTGTGTCGGAGGATTCCGTTAGTAATCAGGCGCGTCACCGGGTGGAGTTCGGGATGGGAACAAACCTCGTTTTAACATTTTTCTTTCTTTCTGGGTGGAGGTGGGATTTTTGTTTTGTTTTTTGTTTCTTTCTTTCTTTGGGGGTTGTTGTTGTTGTTTTCTGTTTCTTTCTTTGTTTGTTTGGGGGGTTGGTGTTGTTGTTGTTGGGGGGGGGTTGGGGGGGTGTTTGTTTGTTTGTTTGGGGGTTGGTGTTGTTTTTTGTTGTTTTGTTTTTTGTCTTTTGAGTGTGTTTTGTTGTTGTTTGGGGGATTATTGGGAATTTTTTGTTGTTGGTTGTTTATTATTTCGTGGGGCTTTAGTGGATTATATGGTGTGGTTTTGGAGGTTGGTTGTTTTGCTTTTTCAGTTCTTCCCTTTGAAAAGTATGTAATTAAATATTAGCCGTAGTTCGTTATAAAAACGAACCCCTTTAAAAACAAATTCCAGGTGACATCCATATTAATGAGTAGCTGAAAGTTAGACATTTAGTACGTTCAGTAGGCCGAGCGCTCGCGGACCCTAGCAAGACTGTTTTTTTTATGAATGCGAACTTATTGTCTGCAAGCGCTCGCCCTCCTGAACATTCCACACATTTCAATCGGATTGTCCAGCCACGTACACGCCACAAATGGATTGTGCATAGCAAGCATTTTGATTTTATTTGACATGGCACCGCTAAACCCCTCTTTTGTTTACACCTTCGTATAACATCCACATATCTCCTCTGTCTAGCGCGCCTTTGCTTGCGGTACTGACCAGTCTCGGGTATTTGAGTGGGTTAAGCTACTCATTTGTAATTCAAACAGTCTAAACATAGAATTAGTTTTAGCACACAAATAGTGAACGTTTGGTTTCGCTTAGCGTGTATACGCCATGCACTATGGTGCACTATCGGTTAGGAATACATGTGTATTGGGTTAAAATCGACAAATGTATAACAGTCCCACTATTTATTGTTTTACCGGTGTCATTAAATCTCTAGTAACTTACTTAGTTCTGCATGCTGTATAGATTGTTTTGCTCATAATTGAGTATAATTTAAAATGTTGGGTCATCGGTCGTCGGTCGGTCAGATTGATTGATTAGTTGGTTGGTCGGTCGGTCGGTTGACTGATTGATTCGTTCATTCATTCATTCATGCATTCATTCATTCATTCATTCATTCATTCATTCATTCATTCATTCATTCAATCCTTATCAAACTGTTTGGTTGAGTGATTGATAGGTTAATTAATTTTAATTCTAACCTGGTGAAACAGTATATATCTGTAGTACATTATATAATGATCGTCTTTGTTTTAAAAACAAATTATTTCATTATTAATCTGAAAGCTTATTTTACATTTATATATTATTTATCATTGCCTACAACATGAGTAGTTTGCTCACATTATTTAATTACTTTTATATATGTTACAATATACTAAAACTTATTTTTCATTAAATATGTATACATGTATTAATATATGTCTGACTTTTCAGGCCGGTTCCTGATGTGATTTTAAGAGATGCAATAAAAATTTATATTTTATAAAACTTTGCTTTTGGCTTATTTTTATTTCTTACACACTCATTGGTGAGAACATCATTCGTTATTTTTTATAACACATAGTTGTTTACACATGTACGTGTTAACAATTTCAAGAC
>NC_054708.1:23990915-23998415 GCF_016097555.1 Gigantopelta aegis | reverse complement strand
TAAAAAATGCATACTTGTGTGTGGGTATATATCTGCAATATAGGAAAATACTGGTCTCTGAACTCAATGTTGCAATTATGTCGCATGATGGAAACCTAATAGCCTCCAATTTCAAAATGCGTGGGAGTATTTTAAAATAAACTCTCCTTCCCTAGTGTAAAACGACCTGCATGGGTGTGAATTGGGATGGGGTATGGTTTCAGCGGTAAGACGTCCTCATGAAAGGTAACGTAATAGTGTGACACCTCCTGAACCACTGACTAGGTGTACCTCATACCAAATATTCTTACTCACTGTAACGTTACAAAGCGTCTCGTATCAAATCGGAATTTAAAATGACTAATCATGTCATGAAGAAGTATTATTTTAAAAAGATTGGCGAAGGCAGAGGACACGTCTTCCAAAAACACACACACCCAACCCGGGATCGGGACCTGACTTCTTCTTTTTTCTTCTTCTTCTTCTTTTCTTCTTCTCCTTCTTCTTCTCCTTCTTCTTTTTCTTCTTCTTTTTGACCAGTTGTGGTGCACTGGTTGGAATGAGAAGCACCTCAAGCGATCACTCAACCGACTTAGCTAAATCCCACTACTATAAATTATATTAAAGAGAACAATTTAAAAAAAAAAATTATATTGTCATCTTTTTTCTTTTTGTTTCGTTGTATTAAACTACCAGCCAATTAGGGATGGTCTCACAATACAGTTTAACTGAATCACTTAACTTGCTACGGTCGAATAACTAGGCTACGTTACGCTAAACTCGTTAGGTGTGAGTCACTGTTATATAGTTACCTTGTTCGTGGCTATGAATTTATTTAATTTATCTTTTCTCTGAACAAGTGTCCTGTTAGTTTCCTTGTAATGTGACAGACACAGATATTAGTCTTTAGTCATGTTCATTCGCTGTTCTTCGGTTACATCCCAATAGAAAACCGGATTCAAACGATTCGGAGACGAATTCCAGCGATCTCCTGCTGTTGGAATCGTCTAGCGAAAAAAAAACAAAAAAACTTCCGGAACATAGTCATTACCGACTAGGAATAACTGTTCCACATATTATTTAATTTATGTTGCTATTCTAAGCGTGGGTGTGGGTGTGGGTAACGTTTGGCTTGCTTCCATCAGAGAACTGCTCAAGCACGCCTGTCGTGGGCACAACCACTGACTTCGCCAGTATATATAAAAATAGCAAAAGTCAAAACAAGAAAGAAATACAGACGAAACATACACTAGTTGTTAATAACTTAGATGCGCAAGCCGAAAAGATTAAAGGTAAATTGTACCATTTTGTGTGGGTGTTCAAACACAAAATAAAAACTTGGATAACCAATAAAGATTCGAAACCAATTCTAAAAGTGTTATCCAATAAACCCCAATAGGCCTAATAGCTCATAAGAGCCAAATAAAAAAATATGCTGAGCATGCGTAGCTGTGATTTATAGGCATAGGCTAATTGTAGGTTATATTTCACTTGTATGTAAAGATCATTGTCACTGTTCTGCCTATTCATGCATTCTTCGTGCAGTCATGCGGGAAATTAATATAGTACATACCGTATGCTGAAAAAATTGACATCCTCCATTTGTTTACGGATGTGATAGGGTAGAAGTAACGTCATCCTTAAAACGTTCTAGCCCATCCTTTAGTGTGTGGATCGAGGAGGGGTGGCGGTGGTGTGGGTTGGGGGGGGGGGTTCGGGGGGGGGGGGTTGGGGGGGGTATTGTTTTGGTTTGGTTTGGTTTCATTGTTTTATTTTACGTTATTTTATCTTAATTTATGTAAGAATTGTTCGTAATTTTTTTGCGAATTTATCGATTTATAACAGTCACAAATTGTATTGTATAAATTCGCAAAAGATAACGAACAATTCTTATATACATTGTATATATACATGTGTATAATAATAATAATAATAATAATAATAATAATAATAATATACTGTACATTCTTGGTCCCATGCATGTCCGGTTTAGAGAAGTTCATATACATATAAATATACATAAACATAAACATATCTATATCCATATCCATATCCATATCCATATCCATATCCATATCCATATCCATATGCATATACATATACATGTACATGTACATATACGTGTGTGTGGATGTGTGTGTGTGTGTGTGTGTCTGTCTGTCTGTGTGTGTGTGTGTGTGTGTGTGTGGTGTGTGTGTGTGTGTACATGTGCCCCCACCACACTTCGTAGCAGCAGGGTTTGTGTGTGTGTGCGTGCGTGCGTGTGTGCGTTCGTTCGTGCGTGCGTGCGTGCGTGCATACGTGTGGGTGGGTGTGATATTGAATTTTCGTTTGACGACCCACCACATCCTGGATTTTAAAATCAAATGCACGAAAAGTTTCGAAGCTTAGCTTATTTTGGTTCTTCTATATTATACATGTATCCTTGTAATAGAAACCGAAAACCTAAAATAAACACATTCTTCGCAGTATCTGCAAGAAGTCGACATAACGTATAACACTGGGTTTCCTGTCAACAAAACAATTCATTGATTCGTATAAACCATAAATGTCTACTTAGAATCAATCTAATTAAAATTAGCTCCACTGGTTAATTAATATTACCTGTGGATCTAACAGCACCCCGTTGGAGCTCATGTCCAGTTGACCTTTCATTCAACCAATGAAAACCGTACTTGCAAAATCATGCTAGTGATATGAAAAGAATTTGAAAACATTCGGGATTATGCCGAGGGTATACGAAATGATTCGGGTGAATTACGAAGTATGCCGGAAAATAATTTCAATATAAAATTTTATATAAAATTTGTTTCAAGACAAACGATTCCCAGTCTGGAGCTCGTCGCGGTAAGACGTGTTTGTACACACTGCACGTGCTTTCGCGGCTCGACTTGGGGATCCTTCACTTTTGTTGGATTCTTTTTTAGCGAGATTCCTTGCCTCCACGTCATTTCTCCGTCTGACTATGTTGACTCGTGACTCGTATGACGGCCATTCTGCAGAACGCCACGGTTGTTCGCGTTTAGTCTCTACATGTCCGAGCCTGTCCTAGCAGCACTGGAAGATTGACCGCCCCACTCTAAGAAGAAATAGGAAGCAGGGTCGGACCTACTACTCTTTTCTAGACTTTACTTTGTTTTATTGTGATACCATCTCGTATCCTCCGGAGTCGGGCCCGTTCGCACCACTATACCAACCTATGACGACTGGACTATACCCTAGTCTGATTCTCTCTCTCGTTCAGACGGATCCGGCTTCTCAAGATCTGTATTTCAGCACAGCACTACACCTTCAACGTCTATTGACTGTCAGTCTAAGGGTTTTCTTGACGGGATGCAACCCATCTCGTCCCTACAAGCTGTGCACCCTAACGGCCTTAACGAGACCACTCACGTGGACATATAGATCGGACTTTAAACTTTTAGACCTTCGTTTAAAAGTTTATGTCGAAATTACTTTCTTTTTTTAATATTATTAAATAGTCCGATCCTCTCTTCTTTCTCTTATTTATTTTTGGACTGTCCTTCAAAAATGCTCCAAATTATATAAATATTCGACCGAGCAGTCAATTCTTTTTATTTTTGATTGTAATTTTTTTCTTTTTCTTTTTTTTCTTTTTTTTTAAATTTTATTAACTTTTTTACTAATTGCTACTTTCAAAATTCTGCCCATTTTTAACTCTCTTCCCCCCCCCCCCCCCCCCCCCCTCCATCTTATCTAATTTCGTTTTGACCACCCGATCTAATCTAGCGACCAAATTTAATAGTAGAATTTTCTTTATTAATTATATTAGAGATGCGCATCAAAATTTTAAAGGCCCACTATTTAATTTTTGGATGTAAATTTCAAAATTGTCCGCTTAATTTTTTTTCTGTCCCGGGACAAGCCCCTGGCTATCCAGAGACAGGCCCCGGGACGGACATGCTCGAAACTCTAGTGGTATATGAGCATGTAAAAATTATTCGCACTCGCACTCGCACTCAAGACAAACAAACAAAACCGTGATGGTATAGCCATAAAATCTGTTTATACTAGTATACAATCCAGGATTTATTACTGCACTTTTCCCCCTGGTTTTTTAATGTTGAAATAGACCAACAAGCTCGCCTATTGCATAAATAGTCTCGCCCGATATTTTTAGACTTTGTATACACCCGAATAACGCTACAAAAGGCGAAGTGTAATTGGTCGATATTTAAATTGTTATTTTCATTTTACACTCTTTCAGCTATGACGCTCTGCAATTACACCCCAACCCCACCTGGGGGGATTAATTGCGACAACCCCCCCCCCCCCCCCCCACACACACACACACACACACACACCCGGGGGGATTAATTGCGACTTACGGCTCGCTGCTAGAGTACAGAGTCTCGTACACCGGGTCACGGGCAACCGTGACCTTGGTGTACGGAGATAGGATTCAGAAGAAAGGAAGGTGGAGGAAGAGGAGACGTGCGCCAGGGGCGGTTCAGGGGGGGCAACACTGGCAGCTAAACCGCCGGCAGCGGCCCCTTCTGGTTCGCCGCCCAACGTCGCCAACTCAAGGACCAAGAAGAACAACGAAAAGGCTCCTGCCCCAGCGCATCTTACTTCAGTGACCACGACAGGACCGGACTATTTTGACATTGCAATATGTGACACTCCGTATCGGCGACCCGCTCCACCGGTCTACTCTTCAGCGTTTCCGGATGTGTCGCCGATTTTACAGGCGACACCCGGCCCAGAAAGCAGCTGTACCAAAACGGAAGGCGACCGCTAACCCGAGCGGCCAACCTGTCAAGCCAAGCCAACCGTCTGCACTGCCGCCGAAACCGGACTTAGAAGTAGCTGAGCAGTGGTCACTTCAGGCCGGCCGTCTACATCAGCGATATCCTCAGCTCGTCAAGGTCAACCTTGAGACTTTAAAAAAATTTGGCCGCCATTTCAAAAACTTTGTTTATTTTTGGTAAACATTTTGACATTCTTTATTTTTTTTGGCAGTCCGTCTAAATTGCTCCAATCACCTTCAACTTTGGATGAGCAGTCAAATCTTTTTGTTTGGCCTCAATTTCACCAGACATGGTATTTTTTAGAATTACTAATTTTTATTCCAAATTCTGCCCACCTTAAACTTACCCTCCCCCTCCTGTCCCGGAATTGGTCACTGGTGAAGTCAGAGGCTAAGTCCGGGGTAGGCATGCCGGAACCTTCATTGGATATGGGCACGTTAATAGAGTTCCGCATTCCGCATAAATTGTTATTTATAAATAAAATGTCACCTGGACATGGGAGTCCATGCAATGCTGTTAGATCTACTGGTAGACCAGTAGAGCTAATTTTAATCAGATTAACTTAGCATGAACTTACTTCTTGGGGGCGGGGGTGGGGGTGTCCTTTTAAAATCATTGCGATTTTTTTCTACGTAATATACTACTGGTGTAGCGGGGGCGGCAAGGGGGGAAGGGGCATGCGACCCCAACATACTTGATATGGAGTGCCGGGCTCTAAGCCTCGAAGAGCCCACCCCAAATTACTGGTGAAAACAAATCACACTTTGTAGTAACAGCGATGTTTATATATATATATATATATATATATATATATATATATATATATATATATATATATATACATACATACATACATACACACACACACACACACACACACACACACACACACACACACACACACACACAGAGATATATATATATATATATATATATATATATATATATATATATATATATATATATATATATACAGTAGAATCTCGTTGGCTCGACCTTGGAAGGGTCGATCACACCGCAACGCTCGAACCAAAAACGAAGTCCCGAATTTTTTGTCGGTAAACCCTTATATTAACTGATGATGGGTCGAATACGTCCAGACTCGACTATAAGGCTTCGCTCGAACTAAATTATCGGTCCCGTCTGTGTTATTAGCTATATTTCCCTCGAACTGGTGATACATCAAATATCAAATGGAAAACTACCGAAAAGGACCAACAACTGCCGCGTTTGCGCAGTTGGTTATTACAACCTTTGGATTATAATAATTTAGGCGGAACGAGTTATACATGTAGATGGATCGGAGAATCGCGACACTAGCCAAGCAATCCTTTCTTTGCCATACCAGTCATGTTGTGTGTTAGCCAGCAGTTGGCCTCAGACTAGAGTTATCGACCCATTTGGTTGTCCAAAATACGGAAACTAATGCGAGAAAATATAGTTTTCTTGTGATGTGATTAATGGCTGGGGAGCTGCTTAGTATACTGGATTGTTGCACTGGGTTTGACAGGTAAGAGGATGCAGTTAGTGAATATGTGCACTTGGTTTACACTGGATACTGCATAATGTCCCCCAGAGCACATTGAAGTCATGCAAAATTTGTGTAAAATGCAGAGAAATGGGTGTGATTCGGTCCCTTAGCCCACGTGTGTTTGTTTACATTGATATAACGGGAAAAAGAGCTGGACAACAGATGTCGTCCTTTCGAGTGTTCAATGGGCCCAGGCAGGTAATGTTTCCCGTGAAATGCTAATGGCCTGGTGAAATTAATAAAAGTGCTATAGCCACTGGGGCTACATGAGAATACATAGTGAAATTAATTGTGGTCTGAGGCCAGTTATCGGTAAAAGTATTTCAAGTACAGCTAGTGTCACGGTGCCTTTTCGATGAAACGTGATACCAGTCAAACAATTGGCCTCAGCGGGAAGCGTTACGTCTACCAGACCAGTTTTCAGTGAAACCAGGGGCGAGGTACTCAACTATCATCACTTCGGCAAGGGCTTCTGCATCACAGGAGTAATTTCTGATAAATCCTTTCACTCTGATATTTTGTTATATAACACATTGATGAAATGTTTAAGTTTGCAGTTAACAAAATAATATGGTAACAGGTCGTTTCGCCCTTATTACTAGTTCACCCGAGTCGTTTTGAACAGGATTGATGCGTACCTCTAACCGAGTCGTTTCGCCCCATGTTTTGATTCGCAATAATTTTTATTTTGTTAATAAAGTACATTTATTCATTGATTTGTCCTATATCCATTGAAATTTAGATGTCACACATTGCGTGTTTATATTTACAGATAAAAATAATATAATTTTGTTTCTTTCCAGTATCATTTACTGAAGCCATATACATGAAATACGTACAGGCCTTGGATAATATACAGACAATGTATTCACATTAATAATTAATTTATGAACAGTCACACTGCATACTACTGATGTGCTGTGGTTTCTTATTAAATATACTACATACCCAGCTGAGGTTAAACGACTCGGTACGAATGAGATTTAGGGCGAACCAGCTTAGGGCGTAACAACGCAGAGTTCGAAATGGTTTTAGGGCGAAACGACCCGGATTCGAATAATATGTATCTAATGCTTTCGAGACGTTTCGGCCCCGCTACACATTCGGCCCCAAACGTTTCGGCCCCGTAACCCTAGTCGTTTCGGCCCCGATTATTGTTGTTTTATAAATCAAATTATTCAGTCACTTGTGTTTTGTTATTAAATTTTATCGTAAGTA
>NC_054708.1:23903415-23985915 GCF_016097555.1 Gigantopelta aegis | reverse complement strand
TTTTAGACCTTCGTTCAAAAGTTTGTCGAAATTACTTTCTTTTTTTAATATTATTAAATAGTCCGATCCTCTCTTTTTTCTCTTATTTAATTTTGGACTGTCCTTCTAAAATGCTCCAAATTATATAAATATTCGACCGAGCAGTCAATTCTTTTTATTTTTGGCTTGTAACTTTTTTCTTGTTTTTTTTTTTAATTCTATTAACTTTTTTACTAATTGCTATTTTCAAAATTCTGCCTATTTTCAACTCTAACACACACACACACACACACACACACCCTCTCCATTCCAAGTCAGGCCACCGATCTTATCTAATTTCTTTTTGACCACCCGATCTAATCTAGCGACCACATTTAATGAGTAGAGTTTTCTTTATTAATTATATTAATTAGGAATACGCATCAAAATTTTAAAGGCCCACTATTTAATTTTTGTCCGCTTAATTTTTTTCTGTCCCGGGACAAGCCCCTGGCTATCCAGAGACAGGTCCCGGGACGGACATGCTCGAAACTCTAGTGGTATATGAGGATGTAAAAAGTATTCGCACTCGCAGGAGTAAACCTATTATACTTGCCACGCTGTATTTGTATCAATACAATGGCCACGCCTGTTTATAGATATTATGAAAAATTGTCGCCACTCGCTATTCAGGAATTTATCTACGTCAAATGGGGCAGGAGGTCAAAACAAATCTCACGATAATGTGTCGGCAGCTTTTACGTATATAAACTATTGCTTGTAATACATGTATTTGTCATCGTGATATTTAAAAGCAGTCTACATGATGAAATTTGACTGTTTTTGTCTTCGTTTCTTTTCGGTTGCTTTCCATTGATAATAGATGACCGAATTTACTGACGCAGTCCATGGGTGGACCCGGAAAATATTTTAGGGAAGGGACCAAGGACAAAGAGGCACATGGATCAATTCTAAAAGTGCACTTCATTGATAAAAATTGTAAACAAATTGTTTGGTTGGACAGTTCCCCTGGTCTCCGTTCAACAAAACAAATTTTAATCTTTTGATATTTATTTAACAAAACAAACTTTAATCTTTTGATATTTATATTCGTGAGGTTTTAAACACACAGGTGATAATATGCTGTGTAGCAGCAGTTTATTTGGGGGTGATGTTTACTCTTGCTCTGAAACATCGTCTGTGTGTATTAGATGTATCTATAGCCAAGTGGTAGGACCTAGAGGAGAAGCGCAAGATAGGTCAATATTCAACATTCAATATTGCTTTGATAAACCAAGGGGCGGGACGTAGCCCAGTGGTAAAACGCTCGCTTGATGCGCGGTCGGTTTAGGATCGATCCCCGTCAGTGGGCCTGTTGGGCTATTTCTCGCTCTAGCCAGTGCACCACGACTGGTATATCAAAGGCTGTGGTATGTGCTATCCTGTCTGTGGGATGGTGCATATAAAAGATCCCTCGCTACTAATGGGAAAATGTCGCGGGTGTCAAAGTGACCATATGTTTGACATCCAAAAGCCGATGATTAATAAATCAGTGTGCTCCAGTAGTGTCGTTAAACAAAATAAACTTCTCATAAACCAAGATTCAACTTTCAGTATTGAATATTGTTCTGAAATTTGCAACATTCTTTACAATTTACAATTCAAATGGCCAATAGCCTGGACCATCGTTTGGTCCATATGGGCTACTTCTAGTTCCAGCCAGTGCTGCACAACTGATGTAGCAGGGAAAGAAGGAAGCAATGTTTTATTTAAAGACACAGTCAAAAATTTACGGTTATAATACCATGGCGTCGGATATATGGTTAAGGACCACACTGGTATTAGAGAGGAAACTCGCTGCTGCCAAGCAATGGGCTACTGTATCCAACTGACAGCAAGGGAAGGAGGAGGAAATGTTTTATTTAACGACGCACTCATCACATTTCATTTACGGTTATATGGTGTCGGACATATGGTCAAGGACCACACAGATATTGAGGGAGGAAACCCGCTGTCGCCACTTCATATGCTACTCTTTTCGATGCACCATCCCATAGACAGGATAGCACATACCACGGCCTTTGATGTACCAGTCGGGGTGCACTGGCTGGAGCGAGAAATGACAGCAAGGGATTGTTTATCAAAGGCGTCGGATGATGTCTATCAATGTGTTGAGTGCGTTATGTGGATTTTGTTTTGCTTTATTAATCTGACCTCTGTTCACCGTGCTTAGAAAAACATTTGTGCGTTTCGTACAGGGTCAGCTAATGTACGTATGTAAATATGTTTTACCTATGTGATAGTAGGTGTATTTTAATTGTCGCTGGACCTTATGTATCGATGTCTTTTGACAGTGACTTGTAATCCTTACAAAATATGTAATATTTTATAATAGCCAAATTGGTATTTATTTATTACAATATTTCTTTCTCTTTGTGTATTCTTTAACAAGGATAGCGGTAATTTTTAATACCAGAATACGGTATTGTCTAATTCTCCGGACACTGGGTGAGAATTAGCTTGATTTATGCAATGGACTCCTTCTCTTATAGTTTTTTTCCCCAACCAGTGCCTACAACTGGTATATCAAAGGTCGTGGTATGTGCTATCCTGTCTATGGGATGGTACATATAAAAGATCCCTTGCTGCTAATCGAAAAAGAGTAGGCCATGAAGTGGCAATAGCAGGTTTCCTCCCTCAAATATCTGTGTGGCCCGTAACTATGTCTGACACCATATAACCATAAATAAAATGTGTTGAGTGCATCGTTAAATAAATCACTTCCTATTTTCTATTTCATTCTCCAATAGGTTTTTTCCCCAACCAGTGCCTACAACTGGTATATCAAAGGTAATGGTATGGGATGTCCTGTCTGTGGGAAAGTGCATATAAAAGATCCCTTGCAGCTAATGGAAAAATGTAGTGAGTTTCCCTTAAGACTGTGTCAAAAATTTCCAAATCTTTGACATCTAATAGCCGATGATTAAAATCTCAATGTGCTCTAGTAGTGTCTTTAAATAAAACTTGTTTGATTTGAAATGGAAGCTTGTTATCCCTTTATTATTACCCATATGGTTAAAAATATTGTGGTTCTTATCATCTACGTCTTCTCACTGAACAATGACATCATCAATGAGTGATATAAATTAAAATCGATTATGGATAATAAATAGGACACTAATCTCGCTACCATTTCGGATCATGTTTATATGGCTCGTGAAATGATTATCCTACAAATCCTGCTCTAACAAAACAACGAGAAACAATACAAAAATGCTATTTAAAAAGTTTAATGACATTAGGGAACATGTAATAAAGATGGAGAGAACACAATTATGTGGCCAATATAACTTGTTGCTAAGTGCAGAAAACAGCACAAAACAACACATATGTTCATAACAATTAACTTTCCTTTTAGATGAAGAAAACAATGAAATAAGCAGTATAAATATGCAACAAAACAAGTGGCGAAATATTTTGAAAATTAAATAATTATTTTATTGATATTTTGCGTTGTTTCTATTTTATTCAAAATCTTGCGATATAGTTGGGAGGGGGATTTCTTTTTGACACTTATTACACATTCTGAATGTGGGACAAATGCTGACAGGTTAATAAGCACACTAAACACTGCACTTTTTTTAATATAAGTGTGTTTAACTCACAAACAAGACCCATTAAAAAAATATCATTTTATCATTATGAATTTTCAAGAATCTTATTTCATTTAAAAATAGTTTTTACTCATTAGGTTTAAAAAGAAAACAAAATGGATTCTATAAGTATATACTTATATAGTATATAGTATATTGATTTCCTATAATCTGACTCACAATTTTTCAAGTAAGAATTTTATTTTGTTTTCTATTTCATTAAAATACTGAAATAGGAAAGACAAACAGAGAATTATAACAGAGTATAAATGGGTGGTTTTATGAGTCAGTTGATATAATATTGGTTACAAAGTTAGATGTACATTGTCAACATTTAACAGAGTCTAAAATCCTTTTTAACAGCAAATTGCTTATAAATTACACACTACAAAACATAACATATTGACTTCAAATAAAGCTCTTCTTATGGAGAGAGTATCTGCACATATTTCTAACATTTACACTGTAAAATAATTTAAAATTAACAAAGTGTTCAAAACTTTCACTATAAAATAATTTTAAAATAACAGTGTTCAGCACTTGCAATCAGCAAAATTGTTTAATGCATGGAGATATGAGCAGTCGATCAGATTGGGCCAATGCTCATGTATGTACATACAGGAAATTATGTACATTAATAGTACAACTATACTGGGATCCTACCAACACAGTACTAGTAATACAAGGATTAAAACGTCCACAAAGATCATTTCTCCTCATTTCTTCTTACACTTTGTTTCAGAATGTTTTATCATTAAATACTTCTAAATCCTTTCATGTCTACAAGTGTACACCTGTACATATATGAATCAAGCACATTTCCTTAATTCAGATCTATTTATACCTATATACATTTCACACAATGCATTATCCAGATTTTCCCCAAGTAGCAAGAATGATTTTCCTTACAGTTGTACATGGGTGCACCAATAAAAATGTTAAAATAAGTTAGCAACTGGCGTATTTTCATTAACTGTTGCTATTTCTTCTCCAACCTATTTTTTTTTTTAAAGAAATGTGAAGAAGGCATGTGTCCTTTTGTTTTATGCCAGTTTATATCTGCATAACATAACTCGTATTCCTTTACATGCTGAACTTTTCTCACTTTCCAAGCAATAGACAAGGTCTTAGCACATTTCAATCCCTGCTAATACAACGAAAATATTGGTTTAAAACATTCATAACTTATATCAAGCAATAACTGTAACAGTTGTAAACTACATGCGTTTAACAAGGGCTGTATAATAATGTACACAAGCACGGACAACGTTTGAAACATGTTCATTTCTTAGCCTTTCCCTGAGCAGCCACTTTATCCATAGCAGCCTTCACTTGCGCTTCGTCAGCCAAATAGTAATGCTTAACAGGCCTGAGGTCTTTATTTAATTCATACACAAGAGGAATACCTGAAAAAGAAGAAGGATACGGTTAATGGTTAAGATTTTACACCAAATATAAAATAAAAACCTTATTCATCTGGAGGGGTATGATGTAGCTTAGTGTAGGAAGGAAATGTTTTATTTAACGACCCACTCAACACAACTTATTTACGGTTATATGGTGTCAGACATATGGTTAAGGACCATACAGATATGAGAGAGGAAACCTGCTATCGCCACTTCATGGGCTACTCTTTCCGATTAGCAGCAAGGGATCTTTTATATGCACCATCCCACAGACAGGATAGTACATACCACAGCCTTTATTACACCAGTTGTGGAGCACTGGCTGGAATAAGAATGCTCCACTGGCTGGAATAAGAAATAGCCCAATGGGCCCACCAACGGAAATCGATCCTAGATCGATCCCGTATCAGGCGGGCGCTGTACCACTGAGCTACATCCCGCCCCTTAGTGTAAGAATGTTTGCACAAGGTACAATAGGGACACAGGATCGATTCCCCTCGAAGTAACCCATTGGGTTTTTCCCATCCCAACTACTGCTTCATGACAGGCTATCAATGTGCTGCTCAGTTTTAGTGAAGTACATGTAAGAGATTCCTTGCTGCTGTTTGGTAGGAACAGCTTATGTGGAGGCAGCATATTTCCTTTCTTATAATCCAGGGCGGGATTTAGCTCAGTCGGCTGAGTGCTTGCAAGAAGTGCTTACGTCGCAGGATCGAACCACCTCGGTGGATCCATTCAGCTGATTGGGTTTTTTCTCTCATTCTAACCAGTGCACAAACAACTGGACAAAGGCCGTGGTATGTGCTTTCCTGTCTATGGGAAAGTGCATATAAAAGATCAGTTGATTCATTAGGAAAAATGTAGAGGGTTTCCTCCGATGACTATGAGTCAGAATTACCAAATGTTTGACATCCAATAACCGATGATTAATTAATCAATGAGCTCCAGTGGTGTCATTAAACAAAACAAACTTTACTTCTTATAATCCAAACCAATTGTCACAATAACTATACTATTTTAAACTATTTTGATGTCTTGATATACATTTTTATATTATACAAAAATGTATATCAAGACATCAAAATAGTTTAAAATGTTATTAAATACACATTCTGTTCCTTACAAAACACAAATCAGGACTTATGGTTACTGACTTTTCTTCCAATACTGAATGAAAAAAACCACCTTATTTTTTTAATCTGTTTTTCTCTAACCTTCAATTGCTTAACTCAAGGGAAGCAACTCTTTGGAGCACAACATCACAGCACATAGTGTTTCTTTTCAGTTTGTCATTACACAGCTGCAGTTGGGGAAAATCCTCACAAATTACATCACTATAGTTTAGGGTAATTTTTCTTTTCAGCAAAAAGCAGTTTTATTGTAAGATTTTCAATTATTTTTGCAAAACTGAAATAGCTTCTGTTTTTAAAAAAATGAAAACATACATAATGTCATCTGAAAATTGGCAAAACAAATTGGGTCTGGTTTTAACTTCACTTTACTATAAAGTTAATTTTTAATGAATATTTATTAAATTAGCAAATGAAGTGCATTAGCAAAATGTATCTACATACCAGTTGGAATATTGAGGCCTGGAATTTCCTCGTCACTCATGTTATCTAGATATTTAACCAGAGCTCTTAAACTGTTGCCATGTGCTGATATGATCACCTTCTTTCCTGACTGAAACACAAAAACAGTCATCACAAGATAAATCTTCTCATATATGCAGAAATATCACTGACACACTCAAAAATCACCTTCATTATAAAAAATATATATTTATCTACTTACATGTAATATACAGAGCATACTAACTATAGATATCACTTATCTTACAACAATTTGTTTCAAAACAGCTGATCCGAGGAGAATTCCTACCAGTGTATAAATTTACATGCTAAGGGGGGGGGGGGGGGGGGGGCTAAAAATTACTCTCCTTGAACTAGCTTCAGAAGAGTGATGGGGAGCGAGAGTGATAGCTCCCCTTAAATGGTGAGGTTTTCGTATTGTATCTAATTGCAACAGGTGTAATATTTTATTCTTACATTTCCTCAAATACTAAGTTTAAAAGAATTTTAACGGTCTTTTCCAACAAAAATGTATTTATTGCACTGATGCTTGCACCATTAATTTCTACATCATAAGTATCAAATGTTTTCAGGGGTGTTAATTTCATTGAGGAAGCCAATCCAGGACCCAGATTTTCAAAGCAATCTCAGCCTAAGAAATCGTAAAACTATTTATGTTATGATGTCACTATGGCGTGTTCTGTAGTGACATCACAACCTACAATGGTTTTACAATTTTATAGTGCTTAGATAGCTTCGAAAATATGGGTGCTGGCCTCTGACAATTGAAATTTAATCCAGGTAACTAATCTATAGTTTACGTAACCCGTTACAGGGCACAATATTTCACACGAACCATCGTTCTGTTCATGTCTGTCGCTTAAGCAACTTTAAACCTACGCAAACTACCAACCGGTTACCTGGTAAACTGTTACATTCTAAAATTAAACTAACAAATTTCAGAATCATCAGAACTTTATTTGCTATGCTAATATATTTTGTGTAACCAAGCAATTAGTTGCCCAGGTAAAACATCATGTGAACAGAGTTCCGGTTGTAACCCAAGATTTTGAAATATTGTCCCCTGCCATTATGTCCCTGTAAATGGTGCCATACATTGTGAACGAACAAAGAACAGGTAATGCAAAATTAGATTTGCATGTGCAATGCCCAAATAAAACAATTATTTTCACAAATTTTAGAGGCCTACAATCAACTATCTTTAAATCGATGACCATGTGACATCACAAATATTACACATTATTCTCTTTAAGAGATGTGCAAGAAACGTTAACATGACTGGGGGAAAAATATCCAGCAGAAATGATAATATTGATAAAATTACACATATAATGGTTTGATGGCTAAAATTAGAGTGCATTGTTATAATGAAGACAAAAAAATGCTTTGGCTCCCCACAAATATGGGGGTTTTTTTCTCCACACACCTTGATTGTTGGAACAATGACATCATACCAGAAGGGCAGTACTCGGTTTACAGTGTCCTTCAGGCATTCACATGCCGGAATCACACTTTTATCCAAGTCCTACAAAAACATAAAAAAAATCTAAAGTTATTGCATTTTAACAATATGAACGAGCATAATAATTTATATAAATATACATGTATCACTGCTTTTAACACAAAACTTTATGTACAAGATTTAGGTAAATTTTACCAACATCACTGAACAATACTGTTGAGTTATTTTCCCTTAATTTCCAAAGTGAATAACAAGCAATAAGTGCAATGAGAATCACATAGTTTTTATTTACAGTTTCTAATCTGTTGCTATTTTAAAAATATTTGACCCATGGGCCTAACTATTCACTGAAGGTGGCAAATATCCATATAGTAATGGGTGTAAAATATCAAAATTAATGTCCCCATACTTTTTATACAATTCCATATTCAATTAGATTATCGTTTTTGGGGGACACCCGATATACTTTCTCATAAACAGAACAGCACATGCCATCACCTTTGCCATACCAGTCATGGGGCACTGGTTTGAGAAGAAAAGGTTGAATAACATGTGTATAAATGTCACACAATAAAGAGTAAATACTTGAACAACATGTATTTATAACAAACAAGCAAATAAATAAAAACTTATTCCATACTGCATATTTGCGATCTTTTCCAGACCAGTGTTCGTCTTTCTCCGTGAGTGCTGGGGGTGGAGTATCATAAGAGCGACGCCATATCTAACAAACATAAAAAGGCGTAGTGAGTAGATGCATACAGATACAACAAACAAAAAACTAATATGTGAAGTCTTTAATTTTAAGCTGTACGTCAACGATTGTTAGGTTGCTATTATGCTAGTACATTACTACAACTGTTCTCATATATTTCTGATATCAGAATTTCATGTTACCAATAATTATTACCAGTTGTCAGCAATGTTATATTTACCCCCAATATATATTTGTGTATTCACTGTCATAATCACTGCGATTTAACATTATGGAACATTTCAAAATAATTAAGTATTAAAAGAACTATTTTGAGTTTGTAGCCATTTTAAAAGGTTTTTGGCAAATAAAATATTTTTACATAGTTATCAAAATTACAATTTACTTACATTTTCTTGCTTAGAATTGGAATAATTCTGGATAATAAATGCATTTCTGGACATCATGTTTTGTAGTTATTCCTGTAAGGATTTTTTTAAAACAACAGCCAAATGAAATTTGAAATAATTCAGCCAAAGGTAATTCCAAATGAATTTATCAGTATATTAATACTTTATATTTAAAACACGTTATGGTAAGATAGTAAAAGCAGAAAAAGGCTGTGTTTATTTTGTTGTGGGGAACAAACGGAACTCTTGATAGGGTTAAAAACTCTGGATAGTTCCTTTAAACTATAATTTAGTTATCAACATTTGTGTAAATCTAAAATAAAAGTTTGTTTTGTTTAAAGACAGCACTAGAACACATTGATTTATTAATAATCAGCTATTGAATGTCAAACAGTTGGTAATCTTGACATATAGTCATAAATAGGAAACATTACATTCTTCCATTAGTAGCAAAAAGATCTTTTATGTGCAGCATCCCACAGACAGGATAGTACATACCGCGACCTTTAATATACCAGTCGTGGTGCACTGGCTGGAATGAGAAATAGCCCAATGGGCCCATTGACAGGGATCGAGCCTAGACCGAACACGCATCAAGCAAGTGCTTTACCATTCGGCTATGTTCCGTCCCAAATCTAAAAGAATTCACCAACTTAAAATACTGATATTGTATAATTTAGGCCAGTGAGTAGTCAGTATAAAATTGTGTTTTAACAGACATGTATGTTAACTGTATTACTGATTCCCACCTTCACTTGTGCTTCACCATACTTGGCTGCAGTTTCCGATTTATTCAGACCCTGCAACCCTCCGTAATGTCGCTCATTGAGTCGCCAGTGTCGGATGACTGGGATCCAGTGATGGTCGGTCTGATCTTGAATGTAATACAGAGTTTTGATGGCTCTTTTCAATACACTGGTAAAGGCTACATCAAACGTGTACTTCTTTTCTTTCAGCATCTGAAACAACACATGTAACAAAGCAAACTTTGAATTAAAAAATATATTTTTAAATATTTCAGTTTGTGTTATGATGTAGCTATGCCAGCAGAAGGAAGGTCAGAATATTGACGTTGATTGAAGAAAAATTAACAATAAAATAAAAGAATAAACACAATATGAAAATTTAAAGACTCTTAAAGACTTTTATTACAATTCAAAGACTTTCAAAGACCTAAAAAAAATTTTTTCAAATTCAAAGACTTTCAAGTAATTTAAAGACCGCTACGAATCCTGTATTATGATTCAAAGGGTAAATAATACATTATAATCATATTACAACACAATCTCCCTGTACCGATTCACTTGGCAGTTGTCAGTTGGAAACCCTGATATCTTAGATTCGACTGGTTTTCTTAATGGAAAGACCTAACATTATTACACAACATTTAAATAATAACTAAACGTCTTTCATATTATGTATTTTCTTTATTTTATTACATTAAACTAGGTTGATGGAAGGAAGGAATGTTTTATTTAATGATGTACTCAAAACATTTTAATTAAGGTTATATTGTGTCAGACATATATATATGGTTACAGACAACACAGATATTGACAGAAAACCCACTGCCACAATGCAATGGGATACTCTTCATAATTGGGGGAAAACTACTCTTGTCTAGGTTATACCCGCTGGGAACTGCCCAATTCACCACTTAGATCTGAATATCTGTATGAGACAATTTTTATAAATTTGAACGAAGAAGAAGAATACCCCACTGGTGATGCCACATAGACAACTCTATAACAAACATTTACATACGATGTTCAGATATTTTCATTATGAGCAGATGCTATTGAAGGGGTGGATTTTTTGTTTAATAGGGTAGCTATAATAGTCCACTGAATATTAATTAACATGCATATTTGATATATATTAACGCTGTCTCTCAGAGAAACATTGGGTTACAGTACACCGTGTACTGGTTGAAACTTGAAACGGGCAAAAACCCACTGTGTCTGCCAATGTTTATGAATAAAAATTACTTTTAAAAATTAATTGTTTTATGGGGTTATAAAGTGTTCTATTAAGATACATTACTTATTTGTTTGAACTTATTGTTGTTGAAAATGGTTCTACATTATGAAGAAAAATTTCACAAATGATCAAGCAGATGACAATCAAATCTGATACAGGGAGACCTTGTCCAAAGGGACGTAGAAAGTGTGGTTCTTTCTACATCCGGATATTGTTACATACCCCATATATATAGCTGATATTCAAAACTTGTGGCACCATGTTTCAACCATGTTTCAACTGTGTCTCAACCGAAATAGTGCAACAAATGGACACACAAACCAAAAATGTATAACCTACTTTACTCACTAAATCCTGATTGAAGTAGGCCTAGAGGCCGGAGCCCGTCGATCTCGCCCAACGTCGATCTCGCCCGTGGCGAGATAGCCATAAATCCCATTTCTTATTGGGCAAAGTCACCGTACATATTATATTTAAATGGAAAGGATAAACAATGCCCTAACAGGAAAGGATGATATTTAGCGTGCTCACGCGCTGCGCAAGATTTGCATCTGTCAAAATAAAAGATAAATGTCATTTTATTTTGAGGAACCGATTAGGATATAACCACTTTTCACTAATACCAAAATGTCCGCTTCCAAAAATAGCCACTAATTTTAAAGAAAGTCTGCTTTGTTAACATTCTCTACCAGGATATGACATCGATGAAACATTTATTAAAGGCCAAATATATTTTTTTATTTGTGTTTCGGGGAACAGGAAAAATAGTTTTTGTTTGTTTACACTTTGTATGATTATGCCCATACATAAAAATTGGCCTCATTTGTTTCAGATAGTATACTTTTATACTTAATATTATTGTTCTTTATACATATTTTGTCTCCTATTATGTAAAAATTTCTATGTGATTCATATATAGAAATAAATGATTGATTGATTGTATTATTTTTGGTTGTTATATTATAAGTGTATATATGACATTAACAGTTTTATGTATTTTACGCTAATAAAAATATTATTTACATTACATTAAATTGTTTTTGTGTTTTTTGTATTCCAGAGACATTACAACAGTCAATGTTTTAAAACATACATAATTGTAAGCTTATTTTGAAAAGATGCCATCTTCACTTAGGCCATATGAATGTGTCTGTCACGGTACATGCTCTTAATTTGTTTTCGCCTGTGGCGATTTTACTTGTGTTGGAGGGCCGTGTGCAGTTTATTGCCCGTAGCCCAGGTGGCCAACTTGTTACGTAATACTTCTCGCGCGATTCTTGCGTTCCAATATGCACTTAGCGAGGTGTGGAGGCCATGTGGCGAGTAGTTACGTAATACCTCTGCGAGTGCGGTTTCGACGACCATGATTTTGGCGACGATGGCGTCAGTAGTCTGACGATCAGAGAGAAATAATACCGACTCTAAGAGAGTCAGACTATGAGATGATACGTGAGGTGCCGCCTTGTTCCCCCAGGCCAATTCTGATTTTGGAATAAATAGCTAGGATTTAGAGATATCTAGGAGAACGAATTTAGGACGGCTCCTGGGAACGTTAGTCCGTTTGGACTTTGGTAAATATCATTTCTGCTCTGTGTATAACCTTGATGTGATTGATGTGACTTAAATATTTTAATACTGTATTATACCAATATTCTTTAGACAGTGTCTTCGGTCATCTGACGAAGTAAATCGTAGACTTATTGTTCTAACATTATATGAGTATTTGGTAATATAAAGCTTAGCCAGTCATCCCAGCCGACCTGGGTAAACTGTAGGTTATTGTCTTTATTGTGATAAGTATTAATTCTGTGTTACAAGATTACTGAAGAGTAGTTAGGGTTAATTAAAAACATTAACCCGTTAGGAATAGAGCTGTAATTCCTTTATTAATTAAGTTCCCCAAGAAGCGTTCTAAATTATCACACGTTACTGAACGAGTAGTAAGGGTTAATTATAAATTAACCAGTTAGGAATGGTGTTGTAATTCCTTTATTAATTAACTTCTCCTGTAAGCGTTTCTCAATTATCACACGTGCGGGTGTGGTGTAACGGTGAAGTGATTCGCATATTGTGTAACTAGACACCCAGAGATTAACTAATTAAGTGATCAGTTCTGGGTTGTTATTATTGTTGTTATTAATTTACTACTACGGCTGTACATTTGTCAGCGTAGATTAATACAGATTCCAAAGTGTATTGTGTTTTTGTTGTGTTTTCTAGAGAACTAACGTGCTATATTATATATACTTTATATAAGATCGTATCTCTGATCATACCTAGAGACGAGCCATACTAGGTTTAACAGCCTGTTACAGAGAGATCTAATAGATATACAGTTAGGAGAGAGATTTTGATAATCGTGTTTTATTCGGTTACGGGAATTATAGAATCCCCGTGACAGTGTCGAATTTTGCAATGAAAGAAAATTGCGCTTAATGTTAAGTCAAACATTAATTAACTATGTTAGGATTTTGAGTGTTATGGATAATCAACAAATAGCTTACCAAACATTAATTGATTTTAATAATATATACATTTTAAACATTATTAATACAATCTAGTTACATCATAACCAGCTTCTACACAGAAGAAAAACATGTCGGAGATCTTGCCCAATCTGGCCAAGGTGTAAACATAAACTAACACAATCATCAATGAAAAACATTTTTAAAAAAACCACACCAACATGCACTGAATAAGAATAAGTCTATACATTAATTAATTTTAATAATATAAACATTCTAAACAGTGCCAATCCTTTATAAAATGTACGGCGATTTCGCCCAGTAGGAAATAGGATTTACGGCTATCTCGCCATGGGCGAGATCGACGTACTTCTAGAGGCCTACTTGCATTATTATTAAGAAAATAAATCTTCCAACAACAACAAAAATGTCCCCACCATTTTAAATTTGCTAAATAGATTGAAGCAACTCGCCCTGCACGCAAGAAACATATTGACTTAATGTGTCCCTTGTACTACGGACCTTGGGGGGGTGGGGGGGGGGGGGGGTGTCCATGCACAAAGGAATTAATGACAACATGCATACATAATGGAAATAAGTAGGGATCATTAATGCAATTAGCTCTATCTTATTTAATGAATTACACCTTACTATGAGCCACACATACACACACCGCCACACACATATCCACCTGTACTCAGAAACGACAATATTATTATATCGGAAATACATTACACCGGGACACTGAACTACCTTTCCAGCCGATATAGCTTCTTTTATACCAGTCTCGGACAAATCGGCGTCAAACCAGCCACAGAACAGATTTTTCTGGTTCCATTCACTCTCTCCGTGACGCACAAGAACTATGGTATAAGCTGTCATCTTGCAGGAATAAAATAATCGGGGGCAAACTACTGTTGTCAACTCTGTGACCTTCAGAAGTGTCCTTGTTGTCATAAAGGTGAAGGTTGTTCCGAGAAATTTAAAGCTGCAGTACCTAGAATATTTGTATTATTTAAGCATTTAGAATAGATTTTCCAGTTCCGTTTGGTACATATAAGGTCCACCACACCACTATCGTTTCGCTACGCTCACTTTACATTAACTAGTTCAACTACACGCATTGGCCAACTGTGTGGCGGGACGCCAATCCAACTGGGATTTTATGTTATTAAGTTTTAATTTTGCGCAGGCGCTGAGTTTCTCACGTGATATTGAAGAAATTTAAATGTATTGATTGAGGGGTCATCCAAAACATAATATTATATCCATAGACACGTGGTATAACACCCTACCTAGGCGCGGCGGAAGCAAGCAGACATTGAGGAGTCTGACTGAGATTGGAGTGGTTGATGATTTGAGAAAGTCTATCAGACTCTTCTTGCAGCGTCTGGCTAAGTTCAGCTAAAGTAGCCGGCAGCCGTTGACGTCGCCGTACACGTCTCCCGACCATGTCCCAGACGTACTCTATGAGGGAAAGGTCAGGGCTCATTGCTGGCCAATGGCCATGGCATTCTGCTAATGTTTTGCTGCTGAAGGTAGTCATTTACGATATGTGCACTGTGGGCCCGAGCACTGTCATCCTGAAACACAAACCGTCGACGGCGAACAAACGGGACAACAATCAATGCCAGTATGTTATCCCGGTAGTACTGACCAGTGGCCCTCAATTGGAGTGGTGTTCTGTCAGTCATAGTGATGCCACCCCACATTATAACTGAACCACAACCAAATCTGCCACATGGCCTGAGGTTGGCGTTTGTTTGGCGTTCATTTCGAGGTCGCCAAACGCGACCACGCTTATCCAAGAAGTCTAGAGTGATTCTGGACTCGCCAGAAAACATTACTAGAGACCATCGACGATTTCCCCAGTTTCGACGCTGTGTACACCAGTGGCGCCTGTTTACCATGTGGCGATTCGTTAACGGTGACACAGCAGGTGATCGCCGACCATGCAGATGAGCTGCATGTAGACGATTTCTAATTTCTGACCCGTCACTCGGACCCCAATAGATTGTTATAACTGTGTAGCGATTTGAGTCGCTGTTTGGGCTTGATTTCGTAGAACCTGGGTTCTGATGAATTGATCCTGGACTCGTGCGGTTGACCTGGGACACCCCGAACGAGGTCGATCGTCAACGTTTTGGGTCTGCTGGTATCTGTTCCATAGTCTGCAGATCACAGACGGCGAAACATTGAAAATGCCGGCTACATCACGCTGAATTCTACCAGTGTGTAACATTCCAATAGCCCTTAGGCGTTCTTCGTGTCGTAGACGCCACATCACTAATTCCAAGACAAACAATGCATAACATCCAAAGAACAAGGGTTAACTGATCATGAGATTCAGCAAAATTAACATTAGTAATCACTCAAACAGATTTATCGACGGTTCTGTGAAGAGTCAAGATCGCGAATTATATAGTTCCAATCTTTGGTAATGACATTTGCATTTTAAATTCCCCAACTTTTTTCTGAAGAGTATAATATCTAGTGGTGACTATTGGGGTTAGTATTACTATTGCAGTAGTATTGTAATAGTTATAATACTATTCATAATTGTGATAGTATCGCAATAGTGATAGTACTATTGCAATAGTATTGCAATAGTATCGTGAATTTTTAAATCGCTTGATAACAGTAATATGAATAGATATTTCGCAAAACTATTTACCTCACTCTTCCAATATATATGTATTTATGTATATATATATATATATATATATATATATATATATATATATATATATATATATATATATATATATATATATATATATATATATATATATATATATATATATATATATATATATATATATATATATATATATATTCTTTCTGGCATCTATGGCACCGAATCGCCAGCCACTTGCAGACTTACCACGATACCTTTTGAGCTATTGAGGCATCCATAAAAAGGATGCTCTTTAACACAACTATATGCATGGGTCGATTCCGCTTACGTGCATAAAACAGTGGACAGACCTGGCGCTGGCTAGTATGTATTGTATGAATATCTATATATTGTGTGTATGTCGAGGTTGACTGTAAACTTAATCCCCGTCGGTGGGTCCATTATGTTATTTCTCGTTCCACGACTGGTATATCAAAGGCCGTGGTATGTGCTATCCTGCCTGTGGGATGGTGGTGCATATAGGGGATCCCTTGCTGCGTTGGTAAAATATGGCGGGTTTCCTCTCATGACTGTGTGTTGGAGTTGCCAAATTTTTGACATTCAATCGTCGATGATTAATTAATCAATATGCTCCAGTGGTGTCGTTAAAAAAGAAGAAAGTATGTAGGTAGGTAGGTAGGGAGGTTGATAGGTAGGTAGGTAGGTAGGTAGGTAGGTAGGTAGGTAGGTATGTGTTTGTATGTGTGAGTATATGTGCGTATGTATGTATGTTTGTGTTTTTATGTGTGTCTGTGTTTATACTTAGTTATTGTGACGGCACATGCTCTTAATTTTGTTTTCGCCTGTGGCGATATTAATTGTTTTAGAGGGCCGTGTGCAGTTCCAATATGCAGTTAAGCCCAGGTGGGCAACTTGTTACGTAATACCTCTGCGCGACGGTCGTCGAGCTGTACTTTCCAATACACACCCGGACCAGCACATGTGGCCAGTAGTTACGTAATAACTCCGGTAGTGCTGTTTATGACCAGGGGATTGTTCGCGGAATGGCGACAGCCAGTCTGGTCGTCTAAGAGAAAAATGCGTCTCTGGGAGTTGGGGAAATATCTCATGATACGTGAGGTACCGCGTTGTGCCCCCAGGCGATATTCGGCTTTTATGATAAATAGCTAGGGTTTTAGAGATATCGGTGAGAAACATATTGGAAGGCTTCCAGGGAACGCTCGTCCGTTTGGACTTGGTAATTATATATTTTCTGCTCTGTGTATAACCTTGATGTGATTGATGTGACTTTAAATATTTTAATACTGTATTATACCAATATTATTTAGACGGTGCTGCCGGTCATCTGACGCAGTAAGCTGTAGGCTCACTGTCTAAATAATTATTAAAGCTTAGCCAGTCATCCTAGAGGACCTAGGTAAACTGTAGGTTATTGTCTTTATTGTGATAGGTACCAGTATTAAGTCTGTATTACAAGGTTATTGAATGAGTAGTTAGGGTTAATTAAAAATTAACCAGTTAGGAATAGAGTTGTAATTCCTTTATTAATTAAGTTCCCCTGGAAGCGTTTCTAAATTATCACACGTTACTGAATGAGTAGTAAGGGTTAATTAAAAATTAACCAGTTAGGAATAGAGTTGTAATTCCTTTATTAATTAAGTTCCCCTGGCAGCGTTTCTCAATTATCACACGTGTGGGTGTTGTGTCACGGTGAAGTGATTAGCATATTGTGTAAACTAGACACCTAGAGATTAACTAATTAAGTGATTAGTTCTGGGTTGTTATTATTGGTTGTTGTTAATTAACTACTGCGGCTGTACATTTGTCAGCGTAGGTTAATACAGATTCCAAAGTGTATTGTGTTTTTGTTGTGTTTTCTAGTGAACTAAACGTGCTATATTATATATACTTTATATAAGATCTTATCTCTGATCATACCTAGACGAGCCACAGCGGGTATAACTGCCTGTTACAGAGAGATCTAATAGATATACAGATAGGAGAGATATTTGGACAATCGTGTTTCATTCAGTTACGGGTATTATAGGATCCCCGTGACAGTTATGTACAATAATGTCCCTTGACGCGTTGGTCGTAGACCATATTTCACTATGCATACTACTAACTGAAACTATCGATAGTTGAACAAACAACTGCAATAGTTATCGATAGCTGAATTAACTATCGATGCATTGCTATCGAGGCACAGACTATCGCAATGTATCGATAGTTTGATGTATGTTTACACCACTAATACGAGGGGTGATTGATAAGTTCGTGGCCTAAGGCAGACGTACATGAGCTGCACATGTTTCACTGAATTTGAGTGCAGTTCAACTTGTTGAATGATTACACAGACAGTTACTAACTTGAGTTGTTTTTCTGTTAGAGATATTTAAACATTGAGCATCGGTGGTTTCTGATAATATGGACAAACATCGGCCACTATGCGGTCATCCGCTACCTCGGTCACAAGGGCTTAACACCCAAGGAGATTCATGAAGACATGGTGGTCACAGTAGGGGAGGATGCCCCTTCATACAGCATGGTGAAGAAGTGGGCTGCTGAATTCAAACGTGGCAGAGAGAATCTGGAAGATCTGAAATGGACTCGGTTCAACATGTCAAGGGAAAATCTTGCCATTTTTTAGGCGGATCCCAACTGTTTTCTTTGGCGATTTGTGACTATGGATGAGACCTGGGTCCATCACTTCCATCCAGAGACCAAGCAACAATCGAAGCAGTGGAAACACCTAGGTTCTTCGCCTCCCAAGAAAGCCAAGACTGTGATGGTGATGGCCTCCATTTTCTGGGATGCAGAAGGAGTGCTGTTGGTGGACTACCTAGACAAGGGTCACACTATCACCTGGGCCTACTATGCTGATTTTCTGAGACAGCTACGGGAGAAAAATCAAGCAGATTCGGCGTGGAAAGCTGACAAGAGGAGTGCTCTTCCACCAGGACAATGCTCCGGCACACACGTCCACAGTGGCCATCGCTGCTGTCCAGAAATGTGGATTCAAACTTGTCAAACGTCCACCCTATTCTCCGGATTTGGCTCCCTCTGACTACTACCTGTTCCTGAAAATGAAAAAGGAGCTCGGTTGTCATCATTTTGCCACAGAAGATGATGTTATGAATGTTGTTGACTACTTTCTGGTGGCGCCTTCTACACAGAAGGGATCCGTCTGCTCCATGACCGCTGGACTAAGTGTGTTAATGTAGGAGGGGACTATGTTGAAAAATGACTGTATTTGATTTTTTAAAAGTGACTCCTTAATCTACCTTCACCCCTCATAATATCCATCCCAGTAAACCATAACGAAGTATACATTATTTTCCTACCAAAAAATAAAGTTTAACTTTGTTTTGTTTAAGGACACCACTAGAGCACATTGATTTATTAATCATCGGCTATTGGATGTCAAACATTTGGTAATTCTGACCTGTAGTCTTAGATAGGAAACCCGACAAAACTTTTCATTAGTAGCAAGGAATCTTTTATATGCACTATCCGACAGACAGGATACAACAAATTTGATATCCCAAGCATCAAGCGAGTGCGTTACCACTGGGCTACGTCCCGCCCCCTTCAACCCCCCCCCCCCCCCCCCCACCCATTGTGACTGTCAAACTGTCTACAAAACAAAACAAAATAACTGTCCGACGTTGTATCATGTTTTATCCATGAAGCTGCGGTGTAGGTCAAATAGCTAAATACTGAAATGATAAAACGACTGGGTTAGGTGGGGGTTTTATGTAATGAGGAAAAATATAGGCACTTATATTATTAGCATGTATAGAATGGGTAGAAGAAGAGGGAACAAAAAGAATGATGGCGTGAGATCCATTAAATGATTCAACTAGAATTATCTCCCATAACCAGGAAGTAGGTGGCGTAAAAATTGATTTTAAGTGCTCGGTGATTAAATTTTTATTAATATTTTATTAGATTTGTCGAAATATGTATCGATTACGGATCTAAAAGAAATAGCGTTGGTTAGGTATGTTTATTTTTTGATGATAGATAATTTGATCTGGGTTTCTAGAACTCAACAATTTGTGCGGTTTTTGTTTTCTTCAGACGAGCATATCGCTTGTTTTTTTTAGGTTTTCAACTGTTTGAGGTTGCAACTTATTCAACAAGTTGTTTTGGGGTCCCATCCAAAACAGGTTTTACATCAATTCTAATTCATCAGTAGTTCTGGATATTTTAAGGCATCAACATAAAATTACATTACCTATGATTATGGCTTGAAACAAGTGTTGGGGTATGTTTGTAAACAAATAAATGACGTTAACTTAATTCATAAAACAATGGTTAAAACAACACATCTTGATTGTCAATATATGTATATAATAATGGGGGAAAAAATAAGCAATAATTTGATTTTTGTGGATTCACAGAATGTAAAATTGCAATATTTAATAAAAATGGATTCTGGTAGAATTTGAAAAAAAACCCAGTCCTGACAACTCAGTTGTATTGGTTCTTGTTTTTCCTGATGTGTTGTAGGTCTGTATAGGGCTGTTTCTCCTTTCTAGCCAGTGCACCACAACAAAGGGTGTGGTATGTTTTATCCTGTCTGTGGGATGGTGCATATAAAAGACACCTTGCTACTAATGGAAAAATTTAGCAGGTGTCCTCTCTATAGTATATGTCAAAATTACCACATGTTTGACATCAATAACCAATGATTAATAAATCGATGTGCTCTAGTGGTGTCATTAAACAGAACAAACTTTACTTTTTTTCTTCTTGTTTCAGATAAAGAGTATAGCGACAATAACAATGGGGAAACCTGACGGTGAGGGGGAGAAGGAATCTGAAAACTATGTTGACATCGCAGACTTCGTCCTCGAAGTGGAACGCTTTTCCAAACTCGTAGAACCTTTCGCATTTGTTATCTTCGCTATCGATGATTTGAGGAGGTACCTGTAACAACTTTATTGTCTTGTCTGTATTTCAGTGCTCTATTCTAGTATTTAAATATGTTGAATCTAGTTAGTTAACGTGTAAAAATATTTGGCTATTATACATTTTATTTTGCCATTAAAATGATTAAGTTACTCATTACTTAAACCTCTTGCCTCAAAATAACTGCATTATCATAACAATAATGCAAATATATATATATGAAGAGTTCATTTGCAACATGATATATAGAGAAGTGAATATTTTGTTTTCAAAATCTTGATCAGCGATATTTCTTGTCAATTGAAAATTGATTAGCAATTACTGTTTACTAATTTTAAATTATGTAGCAATCTGTGACATGATCCTGAACAAAATGTTCCCTGTAGAGAATAATTGGGTACTGTCTTAAAGGGAATGTCCCGAGTTTCCTGCATTGTAAGATGTTTCTGATTAATAAAATCTTTTAACGTCTAAAAATATGCTTTAAATATATTTTCTTGTTTAGAATATCAGTGTATGTGTTTCTGGTCATCTTAATATTTGTAAGAAGCCCAAACTGGATTTTGTCTTCAAATAATTTTGTACGTACCCAAAAAATATTTTTTAGGAAATAAAATGAAATTTAACCTAGTACAAATTCTAGAATGATCAGAAACACGTTTAATGTACAACAAATAATATTTTATGCAGAAAAATATATTTGATGTGTAATTACAGTCGTTGAAAAGTCTCTGTTAGCAGTATAACATTTTAAAAATTGCAGCAAACTCAGGAATGTCCCTTTAAGATATCGGCTTTATCCTGTGATGGTTAGAATGGCAAAGGCCACAAGGCTTTGATGAACTGGTCTTTGAAATTCAACCTGAGCAAATCATTTTATTTATAGAAGTCTCCAATGTCTTACTACTTGACTTGTGTTTCAGGTGGAGAATTCCGGCGGTGTCTTTGGTTCTGTGGGTTTTGTCCACTGTCAGCTGTATCTTGCTCACTCAAGGTCAGACAGTGTTTCTCTAGTCAGCTCTTTCATTTGGGTCATTCAGTGTCATTTCCCGGGGCACAGTTTTTCATGTGAACCATTGTTTTTTTTGTTGTAAGGTGTCTTGTTTAATACTGGTAATTAATACAAGTAAAAGAAATATTGGTGGATTTGACAACATATATTGGTAGACTTCAAATATGCCTCACCAAATATAGTTAAAGGGACATACCCTAGTTTTTAAACACTAAGGCGTATTTTTGACTATTAGAGCCATTTTTGATAACTGAAATCATACTTTACTTAGATTTTATTGTTTAGATTATCCATTTACTTACATTCGAAGTATTTTTTATCATCCTGGTGTTTTCAATATTACAAAATGCATTTGTCATATTTTTAAAAATGCACATGCGTCTGAGAAGAAACAGTTATGGAGTAGAGTTTTAGTCTATTTTTAGAGGGTATTTCACCATTTCAAAGTCACAGACTCGTGTTTCACTCATTTGTAACTTCATCCAAATGTGTTACAGGTTTGTAGATTTAGTGTTAATTTTTACAGGTTAAAACTAGGGTATGTCCCTTTAAATTATAGTGTGACAATTTGGCCTTGTATTTAGTATTGCATATGACTGTCCCGGATGAGCCAATACATGTACTTGTAACACTTTCCATCTATAAAATATCCTCTCTTTTTTTTCAGCTGCTATGTTCGTGCTTGTCGCGTTTCTTATCATCTGTATCTGTGCTGCCTGCCTGTTCCAGATTCATACCCGCATCCTTGACAAGGTGTTACCCGAATCTCACCGAGACTTCTTTGACCTGTGTGGAGAGGAAGAGAACAACACACTCAACACAGTGCGGGAATTCAGATACAGGTACAACTAAAAATAAAAAACTTTATAATGTGTCAAGAAATGTCCTACAGTTATACAAGTTTATTAACCTTTAGACTACTGGATTAATTTTGGACAAAAAACATGTTGAGTACTCTTGACTGGAGAGGGCTAGCTATGTAATTTTCTGGCAATCGCTGCCCACCACACGGTAGTCAAAGATTCCCGCTCTAATACAACAACAATCCTAAGTATGACGGCAAATACTTTTACATCGATAATTTTCGAGTTACTTGATTTTAAAACATCCACATATTAATCACTAATATACACACTACAGAAAGAAATCCGACAGCACCCACATTCAGCTAAACTTTGTGACACTCCGACGCAAGAATTATAATGCTCGCTGACCTATATCATGACGTATAATAAAACTTTTATTTGGGATTTCCTTTAATCCAGTTATTTCAAATTTTGTTTGGCGGTTGGGAAAAAAGTGTAATAACAAGTTATTTAATTGCTACAGAAAATAGGAAATACATTTACATAAATGCAATGGCATATTCTAAGCAAGAAAATGCAGATGTATTTTATTTTTAATACAGGCCATAGGATTTCAAACTTCATGGGAAACACTTTTTCAGTTCCGTGCCTTGTGATCGTGGGAATCCATCAGAAACTGTTTATATTATTTTTATTGAATAGTTGCCATGATATAATAATCATGAGAAATGAAATTTTGGTTTTACCGACACAGTACCAGAAATGATCGTTACTATGAAATCCGAAGGCCTGTTAATAATAAAAAAAGACACATTGGCCAAAAGCATATGACGCTCATAATTGAATGGCTAAAATCTACAAGATTGTCTCTTTAAGATGGAAAACAGTATTGTTATCTATTCAGGAATTTTGCTTTAAATGTGCATCCAACTTCAGTTTATGATAGCCAAAGAAAATGCAGCCAAACATGTAGTTAACAAGTGCACTTAAATAGCATTTTTGCAAATATATTCATAAACTTCGATCTAAATTCATATTTAGCAAAAGATCGTTTCAATCCAATGTTTACATTAATTTTGTTTTGAAGTCATAGGTTGGTTTTCACATTCCCTAGGCTCTCTCTTGTTATTTTTTTATTTTCTTTCTAGAGTCAGATGGAATCCTAACTGTTTTTTGTGTTTATCTTTATCTTTTTTTAGCCTGATACAGATGCACGACTTTGTTCTTAAATGCAATGAATATCTGTCCTATTTCTATGCACTACTGAAATGGGATGTCACCATTCCGGCCATTTTGTGAGTATTAATTATTCATAAATTATAAATTGTTAATGAATCCATTCCTTTCTTTTTAAGTTTTTGTGCTGATATCCAATTAAGGTTCAAGCATGCTGTCCTGGGCACACACCTCAGTTATCTGGGTTGTGTGTCCAGGACAGTGAGTTAGGAGTTAGTTTGTTAGTGGTTAGTGAGAGAGAAGGGGATGTAGTGGCCTTACACCTACCCACTGAGTCATAAAAACTTGCTCTGGGTAGGAGCTGGTACCGGGCTGCAAACCCTGTACCTACCAGCCTTATATCTGATGGCTTAACCACGAACGCCACCGAGGCAGGTGAATCCAATCAAGATTGTTACAGTAAATGTACCTGTTTACTCATGCAGTAAACATTTTCAGTAGTTGTTTCCCAACAAAAATGCTAAGGTTGAGCAACACGGGCATCGGAATAAGCATAAGATTAAGAGTGTGGTAACCCATGTACTGGTCACCATAAATTACAGTCCGGTAATCTTTAGCTTGCAGCACATTTATAAAGTTTATCATTTCTATTCTTATGACTTCACAGTAATATGTTAACACTGATATGTTATTACTTTATAATTCAATGTTCTCATTGTTCAAATTTAAGTGGTGGAATTTTTGTTCATTAAGATTGTGTGGAGAATGAAGTACTATACATGTACTCCAGTTATTTTTATGTCTGGCAACTAATATTATCCAAAGGGCTTTTCAGTCACAGTGGTACAAATAATTTCTTGCTTTATATACAATATGCATAAATACAATGAGACACAGACATCTATCTAATAATAGCTCAGACTGGATTCTTATAAAAATTGATTAAATTCTAAATAAAGTACATAATTATTTCTTGTACATAAATGTTGTTTGGATTTATTGATTTAGTTTTCATGCTGAGATCTGCATATTTCTAATTGCCATGGTGATGTTTCCTGCAAGATGGATTTGTCTGTTAATCATTACCTGGTTCTTCCTTTGTCACAAAGACACAATTGTGTGTGAGTATTTGATGAAAAAAAGAAGTTTGTTTTGTTTAACGACACCACTGGAGCACATTGATTAATTAATCATCGGCTATTGGATGTCAAACATTTGGTAATTCTGACTCATAGTCATCAGAGGAACCCGCTACTTTTTTTCTAATGCAGCAAGGGATATTTTATATGCACTTTCCCACAAACCTCCTCAATGGGTCCATTCTCTGATTGTTATTTTTTCTTAACCCAACCAGTGCTTCACGATTGGTATATCAAAAGACTATGGTATGTACTGTTCTGTCTGTGGGAAAGTGCATGTAAAATATCCCTTACTGCTAAAGAAAAAAATGTAGCAAGTTTCCTCTGAAGACTATGAGTCACATTTCCCAAATGTTTTGACATTCAACAGCCAATGATTAATTAATAAATGTGCTGTAGTGATGTCATCAAACAAAACAAACTTTTAATGTTAACAACAGTTGAATTAATCAACCATCAGCAATTATCATAAATCTGATGATAAATAGTTAAACCTAAATATTGTGCATCAAAGATTTATGGACACTCCGTCCACTTTTTTTTATTTTATCTTTCAGCTCCTTACTAAGATGGTTAATTGCTCCAAACCACTTGTTTTTTTATTACTGCTTGATATTATTGCTTGATATTGTCTAAGCTTTGTTGCAATATATTTGTCTAAGTATAAAGAACAGGTTTAAAAATTGACCTTTTGATACTCATATTTAGGAACCATTCACAATTATTAAGAGGGTCGGGGTTTTTTGTTTGGTATTAATGTATTTTTTTTATATACTTCTTTTTCCCTTCTAAAAGTCAGAAATGTAGATTTTATAAGGATATTTTTATTTTAAAAATGTTGTTTGTTTTCAAAACATACTTTGGCCCAGGGGTGGGGAAAAGCCCTTTTGTCCCGGTCTGGGACTGGTTCTCGATATCTGAGACCGAAATTCTTTTTTAAAAACGTGTGTTTTCCGGTCCCACTTTTGTCATTCTTGTCAGTCCGAAGCACCTGTCCATTTCTATTATTGGAACAAATTCTTATCCATCAAGTGGACCGGCCTTCCCAGACATTGGTATCTCGTGCATGATTTAAAATAATAAATAAATAGTGGTCAGTATGGCTGGTGTTTCAGATATCTGTGATTTTAAAGTCTGCCTAAGTGTATATCATCAGTCACTGAAGTCAGACCTACAGTAGTGTAAATCCACTGCCACTATGTAGACATTAATTTTGTTAAAGTCGCTGAGCCGGTCATGAGATTAAACCCACATTAACAATAACACCACTCTTGTTGAGAGAGCCATCAAGGTATTACACTCCAATTAAAACAAAGGACCCAGAGTTTGCAACTGGTTACAGTCAACACCTGTCAACGCCTGTGTACGGAGGAGCTCTGTCAGGTCAAGGGTCCTAGTCCGAAGCAAGAGGCTTTTGTGAAAAACAAACTGCTTGAAATAGCATAAAATATACTGAAATAATATATAAATGTGTTTATTGTTTACTGTTCAATATAGTGTATCCAATAATTATAAAGGATTTTAAAATTAACAAAAGGTTTCCACCTTTTTTGTTAACAAGTGGGAGTAAGCAGAACAGCTACATGTACTGGTTATCTCAAGAGCCAGTAGAGGTCAAATTTCGTCCAATCAGCGATGACGTTATTAATCTCTTTGTCTAAACATGTGCTAGCTCAGGCTGTCAAACGCTTCAACAGTGCGATCTTTTATTAATTTTCAGGACACAGTACTGAATACTCGTACTTTTTATACGTATATTAGAATTAAAATTCATAACTTTTATTCCTTTCTTCCTCTCTCTCTCTCCCCTCCCCCTCCCCCCCGGTAGTGATGTCATGACATCAAGTGGGACCGATTGACAATTTTATTTCCCCCCACCCCTGCTTTGACCTTAAGCACCCCTTCCTTATCCCTAGCATACGGTTTGTATGCTCGCAAAAAAGTAGATATCTGTGAACGGCGCTTTAATGGGATTTTGTTTCTTGTTGGACGTTTTTGTGGGGAGGGGATGGGGTCTATTCAGTCCAGTCCAAAGCAAAGAATAATCAATTTTTTTAATGACTTATTTGTAATCATTACTTGAGAACTGTACTATCTCTTGTTGCAGATTTCCATCGACACTGGTATTCTGTTCAGAAAAAATACATTGTAAAAGAATCCAACTCTCTCTCTGATGCTGGCAATGAAACATCAGCTAAGAAAGAGGTAAGTGTCACAATTTAAAGGGACATTGTCCAGTTTTCTTTGTTGTAAATCATTTCAGTCCAGAATCAATTACATTATATTCCTAAAATGATCATGTTGCTTACCATTTCTTGTTTGGATAATTATTTTGTATTTAAAATTATTTATTTTTTAAACATAACTTCATTTAGGTTTTGTATTTAAATTGAATATTTTTTGTATTTTTTTTTTTTTAGTAGGGTATGGGGATTCTATATGTGTTTTGTTATAAATGTGGTCATATTATACTGATGACATTCATTTATAAATTGCTTCATACATTACCTACAACTCTCAACAGCCAAATTGAATGTATTTTTGTGCTGATTTGTCATTAAACATTCATTCATTCATTCATTCATTCGAATGTGTGTATTTTCAGTTAACATAACCTGACATCTTATTCTTAACCTTAGTATTTTGGGTTGTTATTTTAAAATTATGTGTATAATATATATTTTCAATGTAGGTAAACACAGACACAAAAGCTGCAGGTGAAGGAATCAATGAAGAAGACAAAGATTCTAACTGGGATGTGAGTCTTGACTAGTTTTTAAACCTGTGTTTATTTGGTTTTTGCTAATTTAGTTCATTTTTATTATTATACACATTGAGAAAAAGGATTTTTTTTTTTCATGCCAAAAAAGAAGGAAGGGCGGAAATGTTTTATTTAACGACTGCACTCAACACGTTTTATTTACGGTTATATGGTGTCAGACACAGATATTAAGAGAGGAAACTCGCTGTTGCCACTTCATGGGCTACTCTTTTCAATTAACAGCAAGGGATCTTTTATATGCATCATCCCACACATGGTAGTACATACCACGGCCTTTGATATGTCAGTCATGGTGCACCGGCTGGAACGAGAAATGTCAAAAAGGGTGAGAAGGAATTTTGATTCCACTGCCACCAAATAGTAGATTATAAATGGTAATTTATTCTGTTTTCATCAGGATCGATCTGCGTCAGTGGGCCCATTGCGCTATTTCTCGCTTCAGCCAGTGCACCACGCTGGTACATAAAAGGCCATGGTATGTGCTATCCTGTCTATGGGATGGTGCATATAAAAGATCCCTTGCTGCTAATGGAAAAGAGTAGCCCATGAAGTGGCGACAGCGGGTTTCCTCTCTCAATATCTGTGTGGTCCTTAACCATATGTCTGACGCCATATAACTGTAAATAAAATGTGTTGAGTGTGTCGTTAAATAGAACATTTCTTTCTTTCTTTCTGTTTTTTCATCAGATTGTGGCCAGTTAAGACCTGTTGTTTAGTGGATAATATTATTCAAGGGAGACAACTTCACAAATGTGGAGTATGAGAATAAAGTCTAGAAACGTTTTGAAAAAGGAATAGGATCCACATGCATGTTCAGAAGGATCAACAATCACTGTCACTCTCTAGACTAGTTCTTGCATCTAACATTACGTGAACATGTATGATAGAAGACAATGGTATTAGTTAAATAAAAGATATAGTAGGTTTCCTTTCAAAGACTATATGTCAAAATTTACCAAGTGTTTGACATCTAATATCAGATGGTTAATAAATCAATGTGCTCTAGTGGTGTTATTAAAGAAAACAAACTTGACACGTTTGTTAAAGAGTTTGCAAGTACTTGGCCTCGTGAACTTTGAACAAGCTACAGGTTCACTGTTATTTTGTTTGATGTTACAGTTGGACGGTGATGAGAATCGGGCAATGAGCAAACTCGAACCGGCTCCGTCGAAACCCGGAATGGTGGCCAGACTGCTGGAGCTGAAGAAAAGACGACATCAAATGTCTAACGGTCAGAAATAATATTTTGTTCCTGTTACTTTTTGCTTTCTTTTTTTTTTTAATTTTTTTTTTAGTAGTAGTAGTAGTACACCAAACGTCTTCAGTGTAATATGGTAGTGTCAGGGTTTTTAGTATATAACTTGTCAGGGATTACATTTTTATTACATTTTTTTATTTTTTAATGTATATTTTTTTTAATGTGATCTTCTTTTTTAGTAGTAGTGGTAGGAGATAAGCAAGGCTCACCCTATATATTACCGTATACCTTCGCCTGTAAGTCGATCTCAGCTGTAAGTCGAGTCCCTAATTTCAAGCCCTGAAAACTTATTTTTTTATTGACCCGTTTATAAGTCGACCCATGAAAAACAACGTATAAATATTGAAGTATTTGTTATTTTCAGCACATGAGAACAATAATGTACAATATCTGAACAAAAGAAAATTATTTTACAAACTTCGTTTTTTCATGTTTTGTACATCGCAATAATATTCCAATCAAACTACATTATACATAGCATCAAAACGAAATATTCCCTTAGTAGAGAGTGAAAGCTGTTTGACTGTTACTGTATGGTACTGTACAGCATGGTTTTGTGCAAAGACAACAACTTTATTTGTAAACACCGACAACAGATCACTACGATAAAACTGAAAGTACATGTATCATCGGTTAATCACATGTTTTTCCGCCATATTAATACATGTAAGGAGGATAACTCTGGAAAGTACACTGGTTTTTGTACCAAATGATGTGTGTCCCTATTGCTCTAGTGAACTGCAGAGATCAGTCTATTTTAAGGGAAAGCTCAGTAATATTCATGAAGTTAATCACCGACAAAACATTGTTTGAACAACCATTAATGCCAGTGACCAGATTTCAAAATAAACTCAGGCAACAGGTAGTTAGTATTGTTTACATTTTTGCTATTAGTGATGACTGTTATTTTAACTAAGTGGACTGTTGTCTTGACATGTGAGTGAGATCGCATGCCTTTTCAAATAACCAAAACCGTTACAATGCCCCCAAAAATAGGTTATAAAAAAATAAATGTGTCAAATTAAGATATTTGAGTATAAATACAGGGCATACTTCAACAATAAAACTTGTAAAATAATCCCCAAAACGGTAATATTTTTGGGTGAATTTTTTTTACCCCCCCAAGTTATAAAATAATTTTTGGGTGAAAACAATTTGACTTATAGGCGAAGATATAATACGGTACCAAATTAGCCAATTCATAATTTTTATACAAAGTGGCTACAAAATTTTGACTGGCTAATTAAATATTCCTCAAATTAACCTCATTTTAATAATTTTCAACGAAATGCTCTGTTTCTGAAAATTGGCTAACCCAAAAATGTTTCCAGTTTGTGCCCTGGATGAGGTAGTGGTACATGTAGTAGTAGTAGTAACCAGAGCGGCAGCAAGAGAATTCAGTGTATTACAGTAGTGTCAGAGTTAACAGTATATCATTTATAATAAATCTCTGTAGATCAAATGTTCCCTGTTCCACTTGTGATGCTCAATTAGCATATCAGAGGCCTGTTAATCTACTTATAACTGTTACGCCACTTTAAAATCACAAGAACTGCCAATTGGTTACGTGGTGAACAATTACATTCAATAATTAAAAGTATCATATATCAGTAATGAAAGTGAAAATCAGTGTATGTTTTTAAATACAATTGAACCACCAATGTAGCACAGAACCGAAGTGTTTTAGGATTAGGTAGGCCTGATTCATCAGTTGAGAGAACTATATTCATGTAAACGAACAATCGTTTACCTAAGTAAAACTCACATGAAGATTTTGAAATATTGTCCCCTGTTATAAGTAGCTCCCGTGGCGCAGTATGGGTTCAGACCTTATTTTATAGGCTGTGAGTTAAGTGTACCAGTGTTTGACACTTAGTAGGTGTGCAGTAGTGCTGTAAGACATTCATCCACATTTCTTCTGTACCAGTCGCCTTGCATTCATTTCCATTTTTTTCTTTTTCCAGTTCCCTTCCCTGTTGATGCCAATCCTTTTCCCTTCTCTTCCTATCTCTATCTCTTCTCTCCCCCTTAACTTTCATTTTTCATTTTTCTTCCTCAACATCCTTTCTCTACTCTTCCCTTTGTTAATACTTTATCCTTTCTTTTTCCCCTCCCCCATTTAGCTTGTAATTGAAATTAATTTAAAAATGGTATTAGTCACAAGTGTTATATTCTTATTTTTGCTGTCTTTTTATTCTTTGTAGAGTGCTGCAATGGTTGTAAAGCATCGTTTTCACCCATTTTGAAAAGAAGAGTAAGTATAGAATACTCATTTTGAAATTGTTTTTGAATTACTAAATATTTTTTGGAACAAGTATAGCAGAAAGCTTGACATGCCTTTGTCCAGTTAAAAATATTTTTTTTTTGGCATTGTTGAAGGACTCATTGTCTTACATATTAATTTAAATATCAAATATAGAGGCTATATTTTTTTTTAAATGGAATACAGTGGAATCTGACAGAAAGAAAAAGAAAGAAATGTTTTATTTAACGATGCACTCAACACATATTATTTACGGTTATATGGCATTGGACATATGGTTACGGACCACACATGTTGAGAGAGAAACGCGCTGTCGCCACTTCATGGGCTACTCTTTCAATTAACAGCAAGGGTTCTTTTATATGCACCATCCCACAGACAGGGTAGTACATACCACAACCTTTGATATACCAGTCGTGGTGCACTGGCTGGAACGAGAAATAGCCCAATGGGCCCACCGGCGGGGATAGAAATCTGACAGATGAACATTGTAAATGAGACACTTAAATTAATGGAAGTAACTGCAATATCTAAATCTCCATGCCACTAAATGAGGCACAAGATAAATAATATTTCTGCATGTTGTCTAAACATATATATCTATATGCCAGCTAAAATGATCGGGAGCTCACAAATCAAGTTGAAATAAATTATCATTTTTTTTTTTTTTTAGCATTACTGCCGACATTGTGGAAATCATTTCTGTAACAAGTGCTGCAGTCGAAAAGTACCAAGAGCTGTGTTTGGAGCCACAGGTGTGTGAAGCAAAACTGCATGTTTCAGTTCATTGCTTAAAATTGTATTGCTTAAAATTGACAGGTTTCGTAGCTGTCTTTAACTTCCTTGAAAGTCTTTTAATTTGAAAAACAATTATTTTTAGGTCTTTGAAAGTCTTTGAATTGTAATAAAAGTCTTTAAATTCTCACAAATCATAGCCAAAGCAATGGTGATATCTTTTACAGCTGCATGCATTTGATTTTTCAGTTAAAAGTTTTAATCTGTCATGATGCATGTAAAAAAGCTAATTGTTTTGCTATGGACAGCAACGTAAATGAACTGATTTGGTATTTTTATCCATTATATTGTCTTTGACAGCAATCTAATTAAAATTAGCTACACTATTACATGTTGATCTAACACCAGCCAGTTGGAGCTCATGTCCACCAATCAAAACCTTACTTGCAGAATCATGCCAGTGATTTGAAAATAATTTGAAAATATTCCGAATTATCCTGAGGGTATATGATATGTTTCATGTGAATTACGAATGCCTTATTTAGACCAGTAGAACTAATCTTAATCAGATTGCTAACAACACTGCGTAGTCCCCAATGTCCAGGTAACATTTTGTCTGTAAATAATAATTTAAATATTGACCAATCACACTTCGCCTTTTATAATGTTATTTGGGAGCATACAAATTCTAAAAATATCGGGCGAGTCTATTTTAGTGGCCGCAGTACAGCGAACCATACCAATACGTACGGGGTGGGTTATCAGTCTTCAATTTTACATTAAAAATTATTTATTTATTTATAAAAAAAAAAAAAAAAATCAATCTTCTGTTTTACATTACAAATTATTTATTTTATAAAATGAAACATGTTTTACGGCATTCGTAATTCACACGAAACATCGTATACCCTCAGGATAATTCGGAATGTTTTCAAATTATTTTTAAATCACTGGCAGGATTCTGCAAGTACTGTTTTGATTGGTGGACATGAGCTCCAACTGGCTGGTGTTAGATCCACATGTAATAGTGGAGCTAATTTTAATTAGATTGCTTTGACAGCTGTGTAAAAGTCTTTGAAAGTCTTTGAAAATGGCAGGTGAAAGACTTTGAAAGTCTTAATTTGTTTGGTCTTTAAAGCCGCACACCCTAGTTCCATCCAGCGAAAATAAATTATAATTTGGTTAATCTACAAACCTGTAACACACTTAGATCACGTTTTTATCAAATGGAGTGAAAAAGCAGGTTTTATATCGATAAATACCATGGGAATCCCCATGTCCCAATTGCTTGAAATAATTTTGAAAGTTAGTATTCTGATGTCACCGGTAGATGTCTCTCGAAGCACAACAATGCCTACGTCACGAAAAATTTCACAGAGTGCGCGCAGACTTGGGGTGCGTTCTTTTCACCTCTCCTGGACATGTTCCAACTGTTCTGTCCTGGTTGTATCCCCTCTCCAGATATCGTAAGACTTAGCAAAATTATTAGTTTTAAGGGTTTGTAACGTTTTGTATTGAGACACTTACTTGTCTGAACTTTATTGTTACTGAAAATGTTCACGAACTGTGAAGAAAAATCTTACAAATGAACAACAACAAATCAGATGTTGATTGCACGAGAAAACAAACCGAACCAAAATGATAACTTAGAGGCACTGATTTTCCATTTCAGATTTTTCCCTTTTCCGTTTCATAATGTTACAAAATCTGTTTTTTGCCGTTTCAGTATTAAACAAATTCTCTTTTTGTTTCACACAGACTTCGGACATTTTCGGTTTTCTTTACGATATTATCAAGAAAATAATTACAAACGATCACACTATAAACCACTTCCCTTATATAATTTATTTTAAACAAAGCCTGGCATACTACTGCATTCCTTTGTGAGATCGGAAATATGGCAATGCCGCAAATGTTAAAAATTAATAAGTAAACATAACATAATATATCTTTCACTTGAGTAAATATCGGACAATTTTAGCTCACAATGTTTGTTTTTTCCCGTTAAATCGCCGGGAATAAGCGAAGAAAACACGACTGGTAAAATGTCTAGATACTCTACATTAAACATTTGGCGTAACATACAAAGGTACTAGTGTCGTAGCGTAGCACAGGCAGATGTCGGTGTCTATAGTTTCTAGTTCGAAAAATAAATTTTAATTAATCAAATGCGCTATTTAAAGTTAAATAATGTTTTGGAAAAAAATCAGGAATTCCGTTTCAGATAGGTATTTCCGCGATTCCGCGATCACGGAAAATCAGTGCCTCTAATAACGGTCACGTGGTATACCAACGTCTGTGACGTTACACAGGAAGATTCCCTCTAAAAATAGATTGGACCTCGCTTGCTTAACGTTTTTTTCTCGATAGCACGTCTTGTGAAAAAATACTTTCTATAGACATTACCTGTCCTCAAACAAGTGCACCTCCCCCCCACGCAAGTGGTCTGGTCCGAACATCCCAACAGCCAATGGGATGGCCTAAATTCTTCTACTGCATACTGCTCTCTAGTTCCGGTCACATGACTGTAACTTCCTTCTTTTTCTCTTCGCTAAAGGGTCTGGACGTCCTTTTGCTTGGCTCTGTTTGGAGTCAACTTTTATAAGACCTTTGGTTTTGTATTAGTGTTTGGGTGAAATGTTTTTCACCTTCGTTTTCATTAGCTTTCGTATGTTCTTTTCGCGTATTTCACTTGACTTCCAAGCGTTTAATTACATGAAATGTTGTTTATATTGCCGGTTGTCGTGTCGGACGCCATTTGCAAAATGGCGTCTGTGTTGACTGGCTTTGTGTTTGGGTGAAATGTTTTTCACCTTAATTTTCGTTAGCTTTCGTTAGCTTTCATATGTCTTTCGCGTATTTCGCTTGACTTGCCAAGTGTTAATTACATGAAATGTTGTTATATCGCCGGTTGTCGTGTCGGACGCCATTTGCAAAATGGCGTCTTTATTTACCGGCTTTGTATTTGTGTTATGGTTGGTTTTTCTTTCTTTTCACAGATTGAAAAATTACTATTATCATATCTGATAATGTTCAGGCGACTAGTTCGAGCGTGTTACGCTGGAAGAAGTTAGCCGGCGGCGACCCAGGTTGTCGTGTTCGTGTGGCCTCACTTCTAGATGCGACCTTTGTGCGGGCTTGTCTGATGTCGAGTTCGCGGCTTACCTGAAGGTGGTGTCAGCGAGGACCAAGAAGGTGGAATCTTCGAGGACCAAGAAGGTGGAATCTTCGCCTTCGATTGCTGACTCCGTGGCGGAAGAGTTACGTTCAATTCTACCGACCATGCTGGAAGAAACAATGGCGTCAATGGCGACCTTACCTAAATCGGCGAGTTCGGGGTCAGGTCCGGTTCCAGTCCCCTCTTCAGGGGGTGCGGCTTCTTCAGCTCCACCGTTACTTAAGTCGACCGCACCTTATGAGCCGATCGAATCCTCTTCCCTGCAAGACTTGATGCGGAAGACGGTGTTTTTACTCGGTTTTGCCACGGCTGCCCGTGTCTCAGAACTCCATGCTCTTGATGTAGACTTGGTACGTTTTCACCAAGATCGGCGTGCAGTCAACTTGGGGTTACTCATGAACTTTGTTGCAAAGAATCAGTTACCAGACCAAGCGCCTCGTTCGTATGTTGTGCAGGCCCTCTCCTCTATCGTTGGTCCGGCGGACGTTGAGGACTTGGCGTTGTGCCCTGTCAGAGCCCTGCACCAGTACATCGAGAGGACCAGATCTTTTCGACAACATCGCAAAAGACTTTTCCTTTCCTGTAACCAGAGTCGGTTGAGGGACCTTACCAAGAACACGGTGGCCACCTGGATCCGGTCTTCTATCCTGACCGCCTATCAGAAGGAGGGTTTACCTGCTCCGTCTGCTTCTAATCCGCATGAACTCCGTGCCTTGGCTGCCACGATGTCCCTGCACTGCAACACACCCATTCAGCACATTATCACTGGTTGGTTCTGGGCTACGGACTCCATCTTCGCCAACTATTATCTGAGGGATGTCACCACAGAAGACGTTGAGGGGTTCCATCATCTGGGTCCGGTTGTTGCTGCACAGACTCTGTTGAATACAAGCCGTCCTCGTCGCCGTTGATGTCTGTCTGATTCTGGGCTGCATACCGAGATGTCCATCGAATAGACAGATGAGGATTGCTTAGACTTTTGTTCTTTTGCACAGTTCACGTACTGGTGCCGGAACTTTTGTCTCGATAACCTTTACCCTGCACTGCATGTGGTTATTGGTTGTCGTTATTGAACTAACAGATCTTTGGTGTACTAGACAGAAAAACACTCGGGGGTCTTGTTTTGTTCAATGTTCTGACGGATGCACCTCATTAGGTTGTCGCTTGTTATTGAAAAACTATAACACTTCAATACGTGAGGGTTACCTAACACCTGCATCCCTGGTGGCTACGTCTTCCCACCCTGTCAGAACCAGCATGAGATGTGGCTTCCGCCTCCTGGTCCATGTGTTCTAGGAGCCGTACCTGCCACTGCTGACGGATGCCACCATTCTGGTTGTTGTTACTAACATCACCTGCATTGGTCTGTGACGGGCATCCCTAGGATGAGGGCTTACCAAGGTTGGCCTTATTCTTCCACTAGTCAGCCTCTTTCCGGTTGGGGAGTTATCACAAGCATCTACGGATCTCGGCACCCACCACCATCTGTTGAATGCTGCACTTGTTTGAGGACAGGTAATGTCTATAGAAATGGAGAAAACTTGAGTGTTTTCTCTTTTATAGATACATTACCTGTCCTCAAGATTCATCCCGCCCGGGCCTCCCCGCTTCCTGTTCTCCGTGCGATGCGCTCGGGGAAAAAGAAGGAAGTTACAGTCATGTGACCGGAACTAGAGAGCAGTATGCAGTAGAAGAATTTAGGCCATCCCATTGGCTGTTGGGATGTTCGGACCAGACCACTTGCGTGGGGGGGAGGTGCACTTGTTTGAGGACAGGTAATGTATCTATAAAAGAGAAAACACTCAAGTTTTCTCCAATTTCGTGGTTTTACAAACATCAGGATTACCAAAAAGCACTTCAGGTGAATGGAAATGTGTATTCTAAATAATAAAATGTAAGGAAAGTGCCATTTTATTTGTGAAAAATGGGGTTTAATAGCGAAAAACAACGCCGTAATGGTTAACAAATAACTGTAACTAGGGTGTGTCCCTTTAAGGCTAGGAACCCTGATTGATACATGTCTTAAAGAGATAACATGAAGTCAGTATGTATTATTTCACTTACATTTCGCTTACGTATAAATTAGCCGTAAACTCTGTAGCTAAATCACTGTGCCATCTTTATACATAATTTAATGTCTATCTGTCTAACATAAGTTTTCCGGATTTTTTTCTTCCGCAATACCTCAAGATATTGAGCTGAAATTTTGTGAATAGCCTTATCTTGTACAGTTAGAGATCAAGTTTGACTTTTATGGTGATTTATTCATTTTTCACAGAGTTATCAGAGGTTTATCCAGGATTTCTTGCCAGGATGCCATGTCTGATATGATTGGGAAAATTAGTGCAAGTAAATCAGATATGGGATATTTTTTTCAGGCCACTGCATGTTGCAGTACACCACTGTTGAATTAATTTTATTAGAACAGGCATAATTAAATATATATATATATTCAGCGGCGGATCCAGAAAATCCATTTAGGGGGGCCCCAGTGACATGAGGTGGAATGCCAAGGGAACTTTGGGGGAGGTTTGGAGGGGGATCGTAAAAAAAAAATTAAATTAATATATCATAAAATTATAACTATCACAAAATTTAGGGGGGGGGGGGGGGGGGGTGCAGGCTCCTGGGCCCCCCCTAGGTCCGTCTCTGATATTGGGAATTTTTAGCATAGAAATTGGGAATTTTCAGTGCAACTTTATTTTGGGAATGGACTTATGTTCGGACCCACAGAACACCCGGATAAATCCCTGGTTATGGCCCTTGAACTTAGAACATATGATGTAAATTTGCAGATGTTGGTGGTGTCATGGACATACGGCTGGTAGGTACTGGGTTCGCAGCCCCGTACCGGGCTCCTACCCAGAGCGAGTTTTAACGACTCAGTGGGTAGGTGTAAGATCACTACATCCTCTTCTCTATTACTGACCACTAACAACTGACAACTAACAACTAACAACTGACAACTAACAACTAACAACTAACCCACTGTCCTGGACAGACATCCCAGATAGCTGAGGTGTGTGCCCAGGACAGCGTGCTTGAATCTTAATTGAATATAAGCACGAAAATAGGTTGAAATGAAATGAAAATGCAGTACTCTCAAAATGCTTGTTTATTTTTTATTGTTATGTTTTTTTCAGCCCCAGCTGCCCAGACTGAGACTGTTCTTGTCTGTGTAAAATGCCACCAACTTCTGACCAAGTCCAGCGACAAGGACAAGGACAAAGTGAGCTGACCGTTTCGTGTGCCGACCACCACCAGGTGTTCTGGGTCTGACCACCAACCACTGGTGTTTCTTCTCTTTTAGTAGTGACAGTGTGTTTTTCAAGGACCAGTATTTTTAGACTGTTGGATCATACACAGAAAAACAGTCTAGGGATCCAGGTTTGATCTCATATTTAAAAGCATGGGACTACCGAAGAAGAACAAAGGCATTATGGTTGGGTGTTACTAGCCCCACTCTGGAATTTCTGATGAAATACCAATATATGTAGATTTCCAATGTTAGAAGACAAGAAAGTGTGATAATATTGTATTCGTTCTTTAAATCAACAGTCTTATTTAATCCCATTTTTGTCATCTAGACCTGTACTTATAAAACTTCCAAAGTATGGACTTTTAATAAAGTCTGAATGGCTAAATGCTATATGTATGACACTGTCATGAATATTTTTCAGACATTGGAAGCCCAAGTCCATATTTTTAAAATGTTTTATAAGCATAGCGCCTGCTCTCATTCAGGAGTGAATCCAGGAAATATTGGAGGGAGGGAGGGAGGGATAGCAAAGGGAAAAAGGGGCACATGGACCCATGAAAAGGGCAATCCATATATTTATTTTTAAAGCCAGAAAACTAGTCACTAGAATATATTTAGGAGAGAGATGGGTTCCCTGCCTTTCTTCACACACACACACCCCTGGATCTGCCTCTGTTATTAATTATTTGTTAAAGTTTCAGTTAATAATTTTTAAACCGTGCTTCAATGATATCTAATCCAATAACAGTGTGAGACAAGACTAACAGATATTTAGAGAGACTATTCTAAGACTTGTATATATATATATATATATATACATCCATACATACATACATACATACATACAGTGAAACCCCTCTAAACCGGACACCTTTGGGACCAAGTAAGTGTCCGGTTTTAAGAGGTATTCAGTTTAGAGATGTTAAGTTCTGTACTGATTTTAAAAAACGGACCATGAAAAATGTCTGGTTATAAGGGAATTCCGGTTTACTGAGGGTCCGGTTTTGTGAGGTGTCACTGTATACATGTATATGTATATATATGTAGTTGAGCCAGAATAGTAGAACAAATGACGTGGCTTTTTTTTCGATGCTATATTGCTAACTCATTTAGCATTATCTATGGTGCTGCATTGCCTGAAAATACCCATGCCAGAAGTGTTGTTTTTATATTCATCATCACCAGTGTGTATCTTACTGTCACTTTCTGCGTTAAAGATACTGTCCTGAGTATGCTGCCATTGTTTGTTTGAAAATATATTTTATTGCACAAAACGGGCCTCGGTGTCATTGTGGTTAAGCCATTGGACATAAGGCTGGTAGGTACAGGGTTCGCAGCCCGGTACCGGCTCCCACCCAGAGCGAGTTTTAACAACTCAGTGGGTAGATGTAGGGCCACTACGCCTCTTCTCTCTCACTAAACACTAACAATTAACAACTGACCCACTATCCTGGACAGACAGCCCAGATGGCTGATGTGTGTGCCCAGGACAGCGTGCTTGAACCTTAATTGGATATAAGCACGGAAATAAGTTGAAATGAAATGAAATATTGCACACAGAACAAAACGATCGGACTCGTGTCACTGGCTACCAGAGACGTAAAACTCAATATTAAATACATTTTCTTGTTTCAGAATGTCAGATTCTGTATTTTGGATGTGTTTCTGATTTTCATGAAGTTTGTAGATGCTCCGACTTCATTTTATTTTCTTGTTCCAGCCAGTGCTCCACAACTGGTGAAACAATGGCTGTGGTATGTACTATCCTGTATGTGGGATGGTGCATATAAAAGATCCCTTGCTGCTAATCGAAAACAGTAGCCCATGAAGTGGCAACAGCAGGTTTCCTCTCTCAATATATGTGTGGTCCTTAACCATATGTCTGACGCCATATAATTGTAAATAAAATGTGTTGAGTGCATCGTTAAATAAAACATTTCCTTCATTTTATTTTATGTGTATTTTTTCAGACATTCAAGATTATTAGAAGTTTGGGCTAGCACAAACACTAAGACATGTAGAATATGCAGACATTGATATTATAAACAAGAAAATGTATTTGATATGTAACATTAGTTGTTAAAAAAGGCTCATATCAGAAACATATTGAATGTATATAGAGCGGTATTGACCTTCCAGACAGAATTTTTTTTTTATATTAAATATGTAATTTTAAACATTTTAAAATAGCAGTAAACTCGGGATATTATCTTTAAGTTATAAATACAGCGAACATTTTGTTCAGTATCGCGTCGTGATTCTCTACGCAAATTTCAGAGATTGCCACACAATTTAAAAAAATTAAACACTAGCTGCTAATCAGTTTTCAGTTGACTAGAATATCTCTAATCAAGATTTAGAAAACAAAATGTTGCCTGAAACTTTGCGTGATTGATTCTGAAGCTCAAGTTAATTATTGGAGAAATATTTGTTTGTTTTTTTATATTTACAGTGATAGTAGTTTTATTGTGTAGTGTTGTTTGTGATCAGTTCAGGTTTACTGTTTATTATAGTTCAGCAGGACTACTGATTTGTTTTATCAAGTTGTTAGTCTTTGCGGATTTTAAATAGTTACTATCATAGCTGCATTGAATATATAGGGTCTAATTTATAAATGTCTTACATGCCTGTAACTATATACATTTATAATGCATAAACACCTGTGTCTAAAAAAATAGGCTTCATAAATTTCAGCCCATAGAGTCTGCATGTCAGAACCTTTTTAAATTGTTAAAGGGAGACCAAACGCTTATTGCCATGATGGCTGTAGAGGTTCTAGCTTGTAGTCAAACTGGCGTGTGCCTTTGTGCAGCAGTATACATGATTTATGACTCACGCTTTATGTGAGGTTTTTGTGATAAATGTTTCATATTTTTCATTTAGCAATTTGGCCTCCTGTTTGTAAAGCTTTTAAGTCTAGATTTAAGGCTTGAATAATGTGTCACCCATACAAATAGTTAAAAGTCAGAAACTGTTAAGTCTTGAATCCATTGCCAAATTAGCCAATTAAATTGTTAATTTTTAAAAAAAATGGCTTACTACATTTAGTCTTTGGCTCATACATTTTTCTTTAAATTAACCATTGCTAATAAAATTTCAAGGAAATGCTCTACATATCTCAAACTTGGCTAAAACTAAATTGTTCCAGTGTCAACCCTAATCTGGACTTTAATCTTTATAAATATGTGGCTCTAATTCATAAATTTGCCTTGGTAAACAATTGTTTACTATATATGATCTCCACAGTCTCACCTTTACAAGGTATAAAGGTGAGATATATGCATTACTTTTCTGACAGCCGCGATGGTGACAACTTTTTCATTCAGTGGACCCTTTGGATTTTTTTTTCCCCTGCCAGTGCACCACAACTGGTATATCAAAGTCTGTGGTGTGGGATGGTGCATGTTTTTAAGTAGATAGGCATTAATTAACAAACTTGAGCCACTATCTCGACAGGTAACAAAGCCTGTAATTGTTAACGTTTCTTGCTGGTTGCTAGGATAAATTACAGTTACAGCTAAAGTCAAAATAAGAAAATGTGACTAGAGATTTCAAACAGTTAACCAGCAATATAATTACTAGTCATGTTTCTGTTTTAGTGGAACGTTTTAAAAAAATTATAATTAGTTTATACTAGCTTTTTGTTATTATTTTGTCATGTTATTGAGTAGCTGGGACCAGGTAATAATTAGATTTTAAGTGATTATTATTAGAAGTTAGTATTAAATATTTTTTTTATCAGTGGTGACTGGTCCCTTTTTGCTGTTATAATAGTTCATGATTCAGTATATTGTTTTATCTGTTTTTAGGCTTTTCTTTTATATATATATATATATATATATATATATATATATATATATATATATATATTAATTTGTATTTTACTCATCAATCCATTCATCCTGCCATGTACATTGTGATATATTTATTACTTATGTTTGGTCAACATTAAAATACATTTTTAATATTTAATTTCAGGTAAGCCACATGGTCTATGGTGCTTTTGTGTAGAAGTACATTATTATGTACACGTGTGCATTAGTCCTGTCCTGTTTCATTCTGTCTGTGGGGTTTTGTGTATTACTTAAAATATATTATGTAAAAAATAAAAAATCTTATTTCCTTTGTAGTCTTTGCACCAAGCTTTTAAAATTAAAATTAATTTAATTTAAAACATAAAGTAAAATAAACAGTCTACTGGTAGCATTTGGGTTTCGTCTTTCAATATTTTTATGGATGGTCTTATAGGGTATTCTCATTACGCAATTAGTCACCCGACTTGTCGCATGCGATCGAATCGCACTGTGAGAACACCTGAATCGGAATGATTTTAGTCTATACGTTCCAATTGTTGTAGGGCCACCAAGTGGGTGCAATTAATCGCATCATGAGAACACCTGAATCGGAATGATTTTAGTCTATACGTTCCAATTGTTGTAGGGCCACCAAGTGGGTGCAATTAATCGCATCATGAGAACACCTGAATCGGAATGATTTTAGTCTATACGTTCCAATTGTTGTAGGGCCACCAAGTGGGTGCAATTAATCGCATCATGAGAACACCTGAATCGGAATGATTTTAGTCTATACGTTCCAATTTTTGTAGGGCCACCAAGTGGGTGCAATTAATCGCATCATGAGAACACCGCTTTTTGATATCAAATTATTTATTAAATAATATTTTCCAAATTACAAAAACTTTATATCATCTCTGTATATAACAGTCCAAGAGAAATCAAGACAAAATGTTATATTGAATTTATTCTTTCAAAAATTGGTATGTAGTAGCAATTGAAAGCAATATCTGCTGTGTTCTCGTGTGGTTAGAATCTTGTGATATTGTAACATGATATACTTTGGTGCAATTAGATGGCAGTAAGGCCTCAATATGCTGGCCAGAAAATCATTTTATTCTGAGCAGACGGCACATGTAGCAATTTCACATTTTGTAGTAAACTTATAAAACCTTTTGGGATTTGTTCTTTTATAGATGACATTGCTTTTTTCCACTCAACTATTTCATCCATACTTGCTACTAACATTAATTCATGACGGTAACTGTTGACAATTTTGTATTTTGCCTATTTGCATGTATTGAGCAATATCAACGTAGTATAGAAAGTAATTAGTTATATTTTTATTTTATGTGATTTTTGGACTTTTAAAAAACAAAACAAATTTGTTATGTTTTTTGTTGTTTTGTTTGTGTGTTAATTTATATAGTGACTACTTGTTATATTTGTAAAAGTTTATGTTAGTGCACTTGCTATTGCAGTTGTTTATAAATGGGAACAAGAAAGCATATACAATGTATTTCATTCTGGTACAGTGCATGCTCTCTAAACTGGACACCCAAGGGACTAAGCAAAAAGTCTGGTTTCAAGGGGTATTTGGTTTAGAGAGGTTATTTTATGTACTCCTATTTAAAAAGGGACCATGAAAAACGTCCAGTTTTGAGGGATTTTCGGTTTACAGAGGGTCTGGTTTAGAGGGATTTCTCTATAGTTTTAAGTTTACAGTTACATTTTGGTCATACTCTACTCTGCCATTCATTAACACGTTAATGAGAAATGATTACTGGAGAATGATGCCAAATATATCTGTGTAGTCTGTTGTGCGATTGCTGTTGCATTGGCAAAGAAATTAAAATAAAATGCTTTTTTTTTTAATCATCTAGAATAAGGTAAAACTTTATCAGTAACATTTTGTATGTTCTCGGGACATCATTTTAAAAACTCGACAAAATTAATGAAGGCCCAGTAGACTTTTTGTTTTGGTTGGGGGTGGGGGGGGTGGGGGTGGAGGTGGAGGGTGGGACGTAGCGTGATCGGTTTGGGATCGATCCCCATCGGTGGGCACATTGGGCTACTTCTCGTTCCAGCCAGTGCACCACATCTGGTGTATCAAAGGCTGTGGTATGTGCTGTCTTATCTGTGGGATGGTGCATATAAAAGATCTCTTGCTACTAATGGAAAAATGTAGCGGGTTTCCTCTCTAAGACTATATGTCAAACTTACCAAATGTTTGACATCCAATAGCCGATGATTAATAAATTCATGTGCTCTAGTGGTGTTGTTAAATAAAACAAAAACAAAATTGTTTTGGTCAGTTATTGGTAGAGTTATATTATGTTTTGATCACAGATGATTTCCAAACACCGTTTCATTAAATGTTTACCAGCAACGAATGTAGCTCTCTATGCTTTGTAAACCCCAACACAAGTATTTTTCAGGTGCAAAAATCCGGGGGAATTGTGCTGGGTTCACCCTTCTTCCCCAAACTTCAAAATACCTTTGAAATTTCTATATAAATTCATGTTGGTATATTTTAAAATATTGTACTGTATTTCGCACTTCCTCCTTAGAAAAACCCTGCAACTGCTCTGATAATGAAAAATGCTGGAAATATATACTGACCTTTACTAAGTTTAAAACAAAATTATGTGGAATTTTACAAGCAGGGCTCGACCTTAGTCTTAGCCCGGGGTCTTTTGGCTACCAATTTCTCATTTGGGCTACCAGATGTCTAAACATGGTAGTCCGCCGGGCTACTAGATTTTTTGGCACATCCAGTTACTACACAATCAACAAGATGCTTAAACACCTAAAACAACATGTTTTAATAAAAATAAATGATTTGAGTTTTTTCTCTCTTTTTTTTATTTTTTTATTAACATTATGGGGATACTAATGTTTACTGAGGGATACCAGATTTCATAACCTGGTAGCCCGGCAGGCTACGACTGAAAAATGTTATGGTCAAGACCTGACAAGTATATCACAGTTTAAATGTTTTTGAACATTTTGTTTGTTTAGCTGTCTAGCAGAGCCGGTGAATTTGGTACCAGAAACTCAACAGTGTATCAGTTCTTATTCAAGCAATATCAAAAGTTGAAGCTGGCATAAATTAATTTACATCGGACCTGTCAAAACTACAGTCTATGCACCTATCATTGCACTCATACAACCAACTGTCGTTTCCTTTGTGTGTCTTCTCTTTTGCAGCTGTTATTCAAATAAAGATTTTTTTTATTTTAATAACTGAAGTTAAATAATGTTTCTCCTTCTGGAGGTGATGCAAAATTATAATTGAATATTTTATTCTAGCTATACTATATATGTAAGTATTGTTAATATTAAAATTTCGACAGTGTATATAGTATTGCTGTAAAATCGAATTAGATTGTTTATGAATCTTCTTGTCTTGTTAAAATGAAAAACTAAAATCAAAATAAAATGGAATGGAATAAAATAAAATAATATTTAGTGAATTATTTATTTAGTTAGTAAAAATTAGTTAGTGGGCCTTTTTTTTTGCAATTGCTTGATAATCATAAAATTGTTATTTATGTAGATTTGTTTTATTGCACTCGCTGTTTTGTAGCTTTTGCTAAGTCTAGTCCAAGAGTTTTGTCTTTCCAATAAAAGTAACAAATATTAATATGCAATGTATGTCATTTCCCATGTAAATTCAGCATGTATGTTTCTTGTTTACTTGTTTCTCAGTCTTTTTAATGATTTTTAAATTTGCATGCTTTCATGTTTTTATGAATTGTGTCAAATTTTAGTTACATTTATTGATAAAGTTTAAATTTAGTTTTATTGGCTAATGTATCAAAATACACATAGTATATTGTTTCATTATTATTAATGTTTTGTACAGTCCTTTGATTAAATGTATTGTTTGTTATTGTTTTGATACTTGTTTAGTAAAATAGTCACTAACATTATAATGTCATGCTCTCAGGATCATAATACTGGAATCATATTAATGTTTAGTTTTTAAATTTTAAAAAAATAAATTAATGGACCAGAAAAAATACAGACTTTAAATATTAAAATAATGTCATTAAATGTGTTATTATACAGAATGCAAATTAACATTTTGAATATTTTTAACAGTAAATTCTTGCTTACTAAAATTTCCTGATTTACTATAATATTCTGTGTTAAATGTTTTTCCATTAATCAAAATATATTTGTTAGACATACTTGCTGAAGTGTCGTATACAATATAGGTCGCTGTAAGCCTGTGTGCTGTGATCCCACCGTTCATAATGACATGATTTTCTGCATGAAATAGATGCCAAACACATGTCAAGTTTATATGCGACTACTAACCATAAATGTAAAGTTACAGGGCCGAATTTACTAAGCTTGTTTTTGTCGTACTCGAGTGTAACTACATGTATTTGCAATGCTTAAACACCTGTGTTTAAAAAAAACAGGCTTCGTAAATTCCGCCCATGATGTTTTGTCAAATTGGTTCCTGAATAAAGTGGACATGATAATTTGAAAATTTAATTGCATTGTAATCACGTTTATCATGAGACGTGAATTAATCTACTGCCAATAATATGTCATATAGTTTGGTAAAATAGCACACGTTATTATAGTCATTAGAAAGTTTTGGAATCTTAAAAGTATCAGATGTGCAGAAATTAGTATTTTAAGCAGAAAAAGTCACCATTAGAACGAAATACTGTACAAAAAAGGGGAAAAAAGAAATTGAAATGGTAAACATTAACCCTTTGAAATGCTTCTCATCTTTATCCTTCTTTTATCATCATCATCATCATTGTTTTCTCGAGTTATTTAGCTTGTTGTAGGCGACATGTTCACTTAGTGTCAGTCTTGCAATGGATCTGTTCATGTCTGCAAACTATTATTATGTCATTGATGAGTATTGTCTGTCCACATCTGGGTGTTGGAATGACAAAGTAGAGAACAGACCATGTACACTATGATAGCTGTTAAATTTTTTATAACGCTAACCATTTTAGTAATACATTTTTTATTTTGTTCTTATTAAAAATGTTCTTTTGACCTCTCAGTTGCATGTTTCTGTGTTTTTATTTTGTATTCCTGTTCAATCTTTCTATCCTGGGCACGCACATCAGATTTTTAGTGCTAAGAGTAAAGCCTGGTTCTTTACCAAGCCAACGAAAAAGCAAATTCAAACCTATGGAAATGTCTTCGTCTTTATTTCTTCATTTATATAGCAAAGTACAAAAACAAATTATGTATTTTACATTCTTGACACTAAAAATAAGAACAAAATAGCTCCAAATAAATTACACTTCCAAACCTTTAACGTAAAAGGCCATGCGTATTCAGGGGCGGTTGGAGGAGGGATACGGTTGTTCGCATTTACGTTTATGGGAACACAGTCGCAGGTATGTGAGATGGATTTATACAACGAAGATCATCGGTCACTGTGTTCCCATAAAACCCCCACCAAAAACAACAACTTTAGTCTGCATCAGTCGGCATTCTGCAAATCTATTTTATGAAAACCAGGTTGGTGAAAGGGAAAAGTCAGTGTAATGACCTTACATCTCCCCATTTAGCTGTTAAAGCTGAAACTGGAAGGTGGTCAATACCAAGGTGTCAACCTAGTATCTACCACCCTTACGTCCGATGGTGCCCTTGACCAAGGGGTTCTTTGTATACATTTGACTATATACCTTGGTCTTTGAATGATACATCGGTTGTAGAGCACTGGTTTGAACAGCAAGTAACACAGCTTCTACCAAGAAGGGTAGAGTATGACCTATTGCATCTCGGAAGATGGATATGTGATCATCGCACCTCAGAAGTTCCGGTGGGTCTACCAGAAATATATAGATTGTGTCACTAATCGCATCTCGAAGTTTAACAAGAGGGTCTACAAATAAAGGTAAAGAGTTCTACGGTGGTTCTACTGAGAAGTGCGTCCATCGTATATCAGAAGCTCTGGTGGGTCTGCTGAGAAGGGTAGGTCGTGCGATCATCGTACGTCAGTTAGAAGCTCTGGTGGCTCTACTGAAGGAAAGATCGTACTACCATCGTACGTCAGTTATAAGTTGTTTTGTGGCTCTACTGAAGGAAAGATCGTACTACCATCGTACGTCAGTTATAAGCTGTTTTGTGGCTCTACTGAAGGAACGATCGTGCTACCATCGTACGTCAGTTAGAAGCTGTTTTGTGGCTCAACAGAGGGAAAGATCGTGCTACCATCGTACGTCAGTTAGAATTTGTTTCGTGGCTCTACTGAGAGGGTAGATCTAGCCCAAGTACTCTGCCGTACGAGAGTTGGGCGGTTATAATCACTTATAACTGTCTAAATGTTTTGAGTTCGAACGACAGGGTACTCGGGCTAGGGTAGATCGCGCGACCCGTCGCACATAAATTGGCAGCTCTACCGCTTAAGTTGCAGGAACATCTGGCAAACTGAAAGAACCTAACATAGTGCACCAATGAGTAACTGATCTGTCCGCATGATAAAGTCATTTTACCTCTTGTTAACCTGTGCCAGAGTATTTTGTCTTGCTAGATTGCTTACTGCAGACTACCTACCTGGTTAAATTAAGCCCGTGGGGATGTTTATAACTAATTACATTGCTTTGACTTGTTTACGGCTTCCTGATGTGCGTTCGGCATTGAATTATTTGAGTAACTGCACAAGTCCATTATCAAGGTGTGAATCGTCCGAAGCAGAGTAAACAAGCGTCTTTACATTTTGAATGCATTGTGTATTTAGTTATTTTTCCATGTCGTGTTTAATTTCGTTGCAATTTATCTTATGCCTGCTCAAACAACCGCGCTCAATCGCACGTCGAAAGAAATGTGTTTCTAGAATAACACACTACAGTGCATTTCAGAACAAGGCATCAAGTTCAACCCATTCCTGTTGAATAAATGTGAACAACGGGAGGTTGGTGTATAAACCTCGTCTAATATAGGATCATCTTTCTTTTGGGGAATTTAAAAGCTGGTAATTGTATTTGACCACTTTCTCTCTCCATCTCTCTCTCTCTCTCTCTCTCTCTCTCTCTCTCTCTCTCTCTCTCTCTCTCTCTCTCTCTCTCTCTCTCTCTCTCTCTCTCTCTCTCTCTCTCTCTCTCTCTCTCTCTCTCTCTCTCTCTCTCTCTCTCTCTCTTTCTTTCTGGTTTTTTGTTTATTTTGTGTGTGTTTTAGTTTCTTTTTGTTTAGTTGGAGTTTTTTGGTAGTGGTGGAAGGAGGGGGGCAGTTATGAGGGGAAAATTGCCTCATATGTGATCATCTTTGGTAGAGCCGTAAAACAAAGCGAGCTTTGTTAACCGTGTTATTTTAAGAAGCGGCCAGGAAAATCTATCGGCGGTGTTATATTCAGAGTTGTGCTAGAAATCTATGCAACCTCTCGTCTAGACTGTGGTAATAACATGATGACATGAGACTATACAGCGCAGGGCCGCGTCTGGTTTCCTCAGGGTGGATTAGGGGTTGGAAGGCCTTCCCAGGGGTTCATTGAGCGTCGGAACTCTTCACAGTTTTGAGACACGTCATGAAAGTTAAAATGCTAAAAACTGAATGGAAAAAAAAAGTGAAAAGAAACAACTTTTAAATATGAGCTATTTCTCTAACCCATTTAAGCTTAAGGACCGTCATGTTCTTTCACCCTCTTCCTTCGATTGGCTCTGTAGATAATGGGTAAAGTGATAAAGTAAACGGATTGAGAATAGTATTTTTGATGACAAATTGGTTTAAATATAGTTTGGAACATTGCTGAAGCACTGCAGTGAGCAATTTTAAGACATCTGTCTACACGATGTATAGTATCCTATCAAATGAGTGGGTGGCCCGTTAAAATCTGTTATATCCTGCCTTGTAACTGAATCTGATCCTGTTCAGTTGATCTGTTTCATATTTTTTTTTTTTTTTTTTTTTTTTTTTTTTTTTTTTTTTTTAAGTTAACATTAATTTGCTTTCTACGAGTCAGGACGAAACCATAGGTTCTTAATGCCAGGATAATGTGAATCTTGTTTTCTCGTGATACCGAGAATGTACATTTAGTCACTAGACGGAGATGGAGGCATAGGCGTACGGGCTTTAATTTTTGTAGAAGGGCAGGCTGATTTTTACCCGAATTAAACGAAAATTCCCCAAACAGCTATATATATTTTTTTATTTTTTTTTATTTTTTTTACATAAAATATAACAGTGTTACTATTATTGTAGGTAGATTGATGGAAATACATGGTGAAAAGGTTTCAGGCAAGCTAATTTTTCCCGATTTTGCTCCAGCCTTGGTGCGAGAGGGGTTGGGTAGGATTAGGGCTCATCATCATCATCAATGTGCATACGGAGGAACGGAAATTATATGAAGTTAAAATACTTGGGGTGGGGGGGTGGGGGGGGGGGGGGGTTGGAGAGTGGTTGGCGTTTTTGTTTTAGTTTTGTTACCCCTCCTGGATGTCCCTTGCTAAACCTTTCCTGTGACTGACTGATTTGGTATGCTTGTCAGTATGCTTGTCAGTAATGTGGCTCTGCAAAACGCGTCTATTGCAAATGCTTCACTAGTATGACAAAATAGCTAAAGTTGCAATACACCAACGACGTTGGATTTTTTGTGGGTTTTTTTGGTTTTTTAAATAGGTCTGAGGAGGTCTTTGCTTCGTGTTATTTTTTATATTTGGATGTCTGATAGTGATTGCCAGGGTATGTTTTCCATTGCTAGATCTATAGTCGCCCATACGGGTGTATACCACCAAATCAAATCCCATAGACGACAATAATAACACGTGTGGCTAAAACTCCTACCTGAAGTGTATCAATCGACATATACACTATAGATATAATTACTATCACTCCTCACCCTTAAACTGAATCGGAACAAATGGGGCTCATTTGTTTAGATAACGTGTACTATGATTGCTCTAGTTCCGCACAAAATATGAGTACCTTTTGTTTTTTACAGGTACTCCTTAAATGTTTCAAGCGCAAAGCTACTTGACACAGTGGTACTAGATGAAATAAAATTGCATAATTTCTTTTGCTCAGATCAAACTCTTATTAAAAGTTGAGTTCACTTCGAACTTTGACCCAACTGGAAGTTATTTGGTGTAGTACTACCATAAACCAATTGTCTTGACATACAGGTGAAGCGATCAACAGAATGTGTAGTTGTAGATGTGGTTCTAATATTGCACAAACATGTGGACTCGTATGATAGTTAGCACATATCAGCTATATGACACCAATGACAGTGATATAAATGTACAGTTCCCCCAACGATTTGATACGTGTGTTCCGAGCTTAAGTCAATATGCGTGCACGTGAGTGCAAACGAATTCTGAGCCAACATTTCGGAAATAGGAATGACAATGAATTGATGTCATCCATAAAGCAGCAATGACTAAAATATATTGGTGGAGTACCTTACTCATTAATCATTACAACGTATTGCGTGTTCCTGTTCCAACCAGTTCTATTTCAACGGATAATATTTCAAAGGCTGTGGCATCTTATATTTTTTGGAAATTGGTTACCAATTGAAAATATTTATTTATATATTTATTTTAAAATAATTTTCCTGGATTAAAATCGTAGTAGGTCTGCAAAGTCCCCGGTATCATATTCCCACGGAGCCGATTTCATTAACATGTCCCGAGACCGATTTCTTCGTACGACAGCCTCTAGTGGGTTGATTCCCGCATCTCTCTCTCTCTCTCTCTAACTGAATGTCGTATCTCACCAGGGCCGGATTCAGACCGGGGGGGGGGGGGGGGGGGGGGGGGGGGTTACTTCAGGTTCGGGGTCCCCTCAATATAGAAATTAAATTACATGTCAAATAAAAAAAATGAACTAATTTTATAATTATTAAATTTTTTTTATAAAGGAAGCCCTTAGTCTGAGAGGCAATTGCGTATCATGTAGTGTGTTGCCTAAATACTGAAATTTAAAGCGGGGGGGGGGGGTTACTTTAGGTTCGGGGGCCCCTCAATATAGAAATTAAATTACATGCCAAATGAACTAATTTTATAATTATTAAAATCTTTTTATAAAAGAAGTCCTTAGTCTGAGAGGCAATTGCGTAGCATGTAGTGTGTTGCCTAAATACTGAAATTTAAAGCGTAATATTTCAAACTCTAGGTGGCAAACTTGTTATTTTTAGTAGTAGGCCTAAGGTTTGTTTATTTTTTAGTAGAATGATGTCAATGGGCCTATTTTCTTTTCCTAAGATCGAAATTTAAATAATCCTTTCCAGGTTTAATTGCTATGGAATAACATCACCATTCCCCCGTGTCGTTACGTTGTGTACATCACTTAATATAGCCCGGTTTAGGAATAGGCAGTGGCGAATCCAGAAAATTCATTTATTGGGTATGACGTGAATGAATTAAGGAAATGTTTTATTTAACGACGCACTCAACACATTTTATTTACGGTTAAATGGCATCGGACATACGGTTAAGGACCACACAGATATTGAGAGGAAATCCGCTGTCGCCACTTCATGGGCTATTCTTTTTTTCGATTAGAGGCAAGGGATCTTTTATATGCACCATCCCACAGACAGGGTAGTACATACCATAGCCTTAGTTACACCAGTTGTGATATATGGATGAAGGCCACACAATTATTTTCCTGAAGGGATTCCTCGGATTCTCCAATGTAGAAAATAAAAAAATAATATTAAATTATAACTGTCGCAAAATTTAGGGAGGCCCGGGTCCCTGGGGCCCCCCTTAGATCCGCCACTGATAAGTCTTAATTTTTAAAATAATATTGAAATGCCTGTTCAAATCATCAATGACGTAGTCCTCTCGACGTTAAAGTTTACTATGTTTAACGACTCCACTAGAGCGCATTGATTAAATAACCAACGGCTATTGGATGTCAAACATTTGGTAATTCTGATATGTAGTCCTCATAGGAAACCCGCTACATTTTTCCATTAGTAGCAAGGGATTTTTTTTATATGCACAAGCCTACAGACAGGGTAGCACATACCACGATCTTTAATATACCAGTCGTAGTGTACTGGTTGGAATGAGTCCTCTCGACGTTGTCCTATTGTTCACAGAATACTAGTATATTGTTTAACAATACCACTAGAAAACATTGATTTCTTAATCATCGGCTATTGTATGTCAAACATTTGGTAATTTTGACATTAGTACCGGTAGTATGGGATCTTTTATATGCAGCATCCCACAAACAGGAAAGCACATACCACGACCTTTGATGTACCAGTCGTGGTGCACTGGCTGTAACGAGAAATAACCCATGGGATCACCGACGATGATCTATCCCAAACTGACGGGCGTATAAAGCGAGCCCTTTACCATTGTGAATTTATTTTCACCTTTATATTCAATTAGGGTTCAAGCACGTTAATGATTAAGTCACGGGTGTAGGGAGGTGCCAAAAAGTGGAGGTGGGGGAGGGCTACATACACACATATATAAATATATATATATATATATATATATATATATATATATCTATATATCTATCTATCTATCTATCTATCTATCTATCTATCTATCTATCTATATATATATATATATATATATATATATATATATATATATATGTATATATATATAAACTATCGTTGTTGCTACAAAGTGTGGGATGGGGACACATGCCCTCTGGTTCCCCCGCTTCGTACGCCAGTGTTAGTTATTAGTGGTTAGTGAGAGAAAATTCGGCGTAGTGACCTTACACAATTAAGATCTATACCTATTCATTTCATTTCAACCTATGTTCGTGCTTATATCCATTAAGGCTTAAGCACGCTGTCCTGTGTACACACCTCAGCTATCTGGGCACAGGACAGAGGGTTAGTGGTTAGAGAGAGAGAGAGAGAGAGAGAGAGAGAAGAGGGTGTAATGGTCTTACACCTACCCATTGAGTCGTTAAAACTCGCTCAGAGTGGGAACCGGTACCGGGCTGCGAACCCAGTACCTACCAGCCTTATGTCCGAAGGCTTAACCACGATGCCGGTTATACCTACTGATCGCTCTGGGTGGCAGCCGATACCAGCACGTGAACCCAATACCTATCATTCCGAGGTCTTAAGCACTACGCACAAACATCCGAGACCGTCTGTCTGTCTGTGTGTGTCTCTCTCTCTCTCTCTCTCTCTCTCTCTCTCTCTCTCTCTCTCTCTCTCTCTCTCTCTCTCTCTCTCTCTCTCTCTCTCTCTCTCTCTCTCTCGTTTTCGAGATGGGGATATGTTTTGTTTTTTTACTTTTTGTTTATTTTGTGTGTGTTTTAGTTTGTTGTTTTAGTTTTGTTGTTTTGGGGCTTTTTTAGGGGGTGGTGTGTGTGTGTGGGAGGGGAGTTATGAGGGGAAAATTGCCTCATGTGTGATAATCTTTGGTAGAGCTGTAAAACAAAGCGAGCTTTGTCAACTGTGTTATTTTAAGAAGCCGCCAGGAAAATCTGTTGGCGGTGTTATATTCACAATTTTGCTAGAAATCTGTGCAACCTCTCGGCTAGACTGTGGTAAGAACAGGATGACATGAGCGTGTACAGCGCAGGACCGCATCTGGTTTCCTCAGGGTGGGTAAGGGGTTGGAAGGCCTTTGCAGGGGCTCACTGAGAGCCGGGACTCTTCATAGTCTTGAGACACGTCATGAAAATGCTAAAAACTGAAGAAAAAAACTAAACAAAACAAAAGTTGAAAAGAAACAACTTTTAAATATCAGCTACTTCTCTAACCCATTTAAGCTTAAGGACCGTTATGTTCCTTCACCCTCTTCCTCCGATTGGCTCTGTAGATGATGGGTAAAGTGATAAAGTAAACGGATTGAGGAACGTATGTTTGATGACAAATATACTGAAGGCCAAAAGAAACTTTACCATAGTTTTAAATCACTCTGGTGTAAAAACAACAAAAGATAGTCGCATGAGGTAAAATATATTGACTAGATCAATATGTCAACATTAACATAACTAAAAATGAGTGTCATTCAGCATCTGATAATGACGTCACATTTTCCCAAAGCGAGGTGGTGTACACAAATCGAGCTTTCAACTTCATGGACGACGTGCAAAGCATACAGACAATCACTTAAGTCTAATAACAAGTCACATTAATAGCGTGTGTGACCACCCCTTGCCCTAATACAAGCAATAATTCTCCGACGCATAGAAAAAATCAGTCGTCTGATGAGGTCACGTGGGACGCGTTGCCATTCTTCTTGAAGGGCCTGGATCAGTTCCTGTTGGTTGGCTGGAGGGTGTGGTCGTTGTCGAACACGGCGATCCAAAACGTCCCAGAGGTGTTCTATGGGGGGCATGTCTGGGGAGCGTGCAGGCCACGGCAATACGTTTACGCTGTTGGCTCTAAGGAAGTTCTGTACGATTCTGGCTGTATGAGGTCTGGCGTTGTCTTGCTGAAAAATGACACCACGTGGCTGCCGTTGGAGAAATGGTATTGCAGTTGGACGAAGAATGTCATCCCTGTAACGTTGAGCTGTTAAGTTTCCGTGAACGATGACCAATGGTGTCCTTTCCTGTGCACAGATACCTCCCCACACCATGACACTCCCTCCACCATATGGCACGACCTCCTGAACGCAAGAAGCCGCCACTCGTTCTCCCCTACGGCGGTACACACGCTGTCTTCCATCAACTCTGTTGAACAAACAGAACCGGCTTTCATCAGTGAAAACAACTCGCAGCCAATCACGTCGCTGCCAACGTCGTACAGTCCTAGCCCATGTCAATCTCAAACGACGATGTTGTGGTGTCAGTAAGTGTCCTCTATATGGTCTGTAAGCCCTTATTCCATGAGTCCTGAGTCGCCTGGCCACTGTCTGTCTACTAACCCTGTGACCTAAGGCATTCATTGCTGATGACGTCACTGTCAGGAAGCGATTTCGTAGATGCAAGGTACGCAAGTACCGGTCATCACGGGACGAAGTCACCCTGGGTCTGCCTGTTCTTGGCCTGTCTGATGTCTGCCCTGTTTGCCTGTAGCGTTGCATCAAGTTTGTAACAGTAACACGGGAATAACCGAAGGTTCTGGCGATGTGGGCATGAGTGGCTCCCATCTGTATCATACCCAGGGCTCTCTCGCGTTGTTCTGGTGTCAGTCGTGGCATTCCTATGGTGGGTTTTTTATTTGTGTGGATGTCTGACATGCCGTCTAAACCGTTTTTATACCCTTATTGCACGTGCAATTGCTGTTGTTCATAGTGCACGAGTTTTTAACTTTTCTGTGTGTTCCACCCAAAACGTGCAGTGGGCGGGTATAATTTTCTGCATACATTATTGTTGTGTTCGGGCTATGTGTTTTGGATTGAGTTACTTTTTAAAAACAATTCATTTTTTCTTAAATTCCAAATTGAAAATGGTAAAGTTTCTTTTGGCCTTCAGTATAGGTTTAAATATAGTTTGGTACATTGCAAGATGTATAGTATCCTGTCAGGTGAATGGGTGGACCATTAAAATCTGTTATATCCTGCCTTGTAACTGGATCTGATCCTGTTCAATTGATCTGTGTTTTATTTTTATTTTTTTATTATTATTATTATTTTATGTTAACCTGAATTTGCTTTCTACGAGTCTTCCACAGGTTCTTAATGCCAGGATAATGCGGAGGTATAGGTGTACGGGCTTTCATTTTTGTAGGAGGGCGGGCTGATTTTTACCCGAATTAAACGAAAATGCCCCAAACAGCTATATAGGGTTGCAAACGAATCTCTACGCATTTTCTTTTCTTTCTTTCTTTCTTTTTTTTTTTTTTTTTTTTTTTTTTTTTTTTTTTTTTTTTTTTCTTTTTTTTTTTTTTACATGGAATATAACAGTGTTACTGTTATTGTGGATAGATTGATGGAAATGCATGATGAAAAAGTTTCAGGCAAGCTAATTGTGCCCACATTTCTCTATCTTTTCCCCCGAATTTGAGAATTTGCTCCAGCCCTGGTGCGGGAGGGGTTGGGTAGGGTTAGGGCTCATCATCATTCGCATGCATACGGAGGAAAGAAAAATATATGGAAAGTTAAAATACTTGTGGGGGTGGGGTTGTTTTTTTTTTGGGGGGGAGGGGGGGGGGGGGGAGAGTGGTTGGTGTTTTTGTTTTAGTTTTGATACCCCTTCTGGATGTCCCTTGTTAAACCTTCAACCAAAATCTTTATCTTCCCTGTAAACACTAGCTTCACATTTTCCTGTGACTGACTGATTCGGTATGCTTGTGAGTTTGCTTGTCAGTAATGTGGCTCTGCGAAACGCGTCTATTGCAAATGGTTCACTAGTACGACAGAATAGTTAAAGCTGCTATACACCAACGACGTTGTTTTTTTTTGTGTGTTTTTTTTTTTCTTTTTGTGTGTTTTTTTTTTGGGGGGGGGGGGGGGGTTGTAAATCGACAAATAATATGCCATGAAGGCTGGGTTAGAGGCTGTCACTGGCGTATCTCGATGGGTTCTAGTGTGGGTCGTGTCCCCTTCCAGTTCAGAGAAATTAAACAGGTCCGAGGAGGGATGTTTTGCGTGTTATTGTTATGTTTGGATGTCTGATAGTGATTGTCAGGGTAATTTTTTCCATTGCTAGATCTCAAGTCGCCCATAAGGTGTATATCACCAAATCAAATCCCATAGACGATAATAGTAACGTGTGGCTAAAACTCCTACCTGAAGTGTATCAATCGACATATACACCACAGATATAATTACTACCACCCCTCACCATTAAACTGAATCGGAAAAATTGGGGGTCAAATCGCTCATTTGTTTAGATAACGTGTACTATGATTGCTCTAGTTCCGCACAAAATATGAGTACTTTTTGGGTTTTTTACAGGTACACCTTAAATGTTTCAAGCGCAAAGCTACTTGACACAGTGGTACTAGATGAAATAAAATTGCATAATTTGTTTTGCCCAGATCAAACTATCAAAATTTGGTAATTTCGAACTTTGACCCACCCGGAAGTTATTTGGTTTAGTACTACCATAAACCAACTGTCTGGACTCACAGGTGAAGCGACCAACAGAATGTGTAGTTGTAGATGTGGTTCTAATGTTGCATAAACATGTGGACTTGTGTGATAGTTAGCACATATCAGCTATATGACACCAGTGACAGTGGTATAAATGTACAGTTCCCCCAACGAAAAATCTGCATTCCTCTCACGAAACATTGGCACTCTTAAGATAAAACCGAAGTTGATACATGTGTTCCGAGCTTAAGTCAGTATGCGTGCACGTGAGTGGAAACGAATTCTGAGCCAACATTTCGGAAATAGAACGACAATGAATTGATGTCATCCATAAAGCAGCAATGACTAAAATATATTGGTGGAGTACCTTACTCATTAATCATTACAACGTATTGCGTTTTCCTGTTCCAACCAGTTATATTTCCAAGGCTAATATTTCAAAGGCTGTGGCATCTTATATTTTTTGGAAATGTTGACCTTTTTGGTGTTCTAGGCACACATTTATTTTAAAATAATTTTCCTGGATTAAAATCGTAGTAGGTCTGCAAAGTCCCCGGTATCATATTCCCACGGAGCCGATTTCATTAACATGTCCCGAGACCGATTTCTTCGTACGACAGCCCTAGTGGGTTGATTCCTGCATCTAGTGCTCCACAACTGGTGTAACAAAGACCGTGGTATGTACTACCCTGTCTGTGGGATGGTGCATATAAAAGATCCATTGCTGCTAATCGATAAGAGTAGCCCATGAAGTGGCGACAGCGGGTTTCCTCTCTCTATATCTGTGTGTTCCTTAACCATATGTCTGGCGTCATATAACCGTAAATAAAATGTGTTGAGTGCTTCGTTAAATAAAACATTTCCTATAACTGAATGTCGTATCATGTATTGTGTTGACTAAATACTGAAATTTAAAGACTTGTAATATTTCAAACTCTAGGTGGCAAACTTGTTTTGTTTATTTTTTAGTAGAATGATGCCTTAGGGCCTACTTTCTTTTTCTTGGATCGAAATTTAAACAATCTTTTCCAGGTCTGATTACTATGGAATAACATCACCATTCCCCCGTGTCGTTACGTTGTGTAGGCCTACATCACTTCATATAACCCGGTTTAGGAATAGGCAGTGGCGAATCCAGAAAGTTCATTTATTGGGTATAAAGTTTGTTTTGTTTAACGACACCACTAGAGCACATTAATTTATTAATCATCGGCTATTGGATGTCAAACATATGGTTATTTTGACACAGTCATAGAGATGAAACCCGCTACGTTTTTCCATTAGAAGCAAGGGTTCTTTTATATGCACCAGCCCATATACAGGATAGCATATGCCACGGCCTTTGATATACCAGTCGTGGTGCACTGGCTAGAGCGAGAAATAACCCAATAGGCCCACCGACGGGGATTGATCCTAGACCGACCGCGCATCAAGCGAGCGTTTTCCCACTGGGTTACGTCCCGCCTTCTTATTGGGTATGACGTGGATGAATGAAGGAAATGTTTTATTTAACGATGTAATCAACACATTTTATTTTCGGTCACTAGTATATGGCGTCGGATATATGGTCAAGGACAACGCAGGTATTTAGGGAGGAAACCAGCTGTCGCCACTGTATGGGCTACTTATTTCGATTAGCAGCACGGGATCTCTTATATGCATCATCCCACAGACAGGATAGTACATACCACGGCCTTTGTTACACCAGTTGTAATATTTGGATGAAGGCCACACATTTTCCTGAAGGGATTCATCGGATTCTCCAAAGTAAACAAATGAAAAACTAAAATTAAAATATAACTGTGTCAAAATTTAGAGGGGCCTGGTCCCCCCCTTAGATCCGCCACTAATAGGTCTTAATTTTTAAAATAATATTAAAGACAAAAATGCCTTTTCATATCAGCAGTGACGTAGTCCTCTCGACGTTAAAGTTTACTATGTTTAACGACACCACTAGAGCGCATTGATTAAATAACCAACGGCTATTGGATGTCAAACATTTGGTAATTCTGATATGTAGTCCTCATAGGAAACCCGCTACATTTTTCCATTAGTAGCAAGTGATTTTTTATATGCACAAGCCTACAGACAGGGTAGCACATACCACACCTTTAATATACCAGTCGTGGTGTACTGGTTGGAATGAGTCTTCTCGACGTTTTCCTATTGTTCTCAGAATACTAGTATATTCTGACTTTAGAACTTGTTTTGAAATGCATACTAAAATGAATAATGTTCTGCAACCTACATTAAGACCACTACACCGACTTCTTTCTCGTTTCGTTTCATTTCATTTCAATTTAAAGTTCAAATTTGTTTTGTTCAACGATACTATTAGAAAAGATTGATTTATACATCATCGGCTATTTGGTAATTTTGACATTAGTAGTATGGGATCTTTTATATGCACCATCCCACAAACAGGAAAGCACATACCACGGCCTTTGATGTACCAGTCGTGGTGTACTGGCTGTAACGAGAAATAACCCATGGGATCACCGACGATGATCTATCCCAAACTGACAGGTGTATAAAGCGAGCCCTTTACCATTGTGAATATATTTTCTCCTTTATATTCAATTAGGGTTCAACCACGTTAATGATTAAGTCACGGGTGTAGGAAGGTGCCAAGGGTGGGTGGGGGATAGAGGGCCACATACACATATAAAAGAGAAAAGTCGGCGTAGTGACCTTACACAATTAAGATCTATACCTATTAATTTCATTTCAACTTATTTTCGTGCTTATATCCAATTAAGGCTTAAGCACGCTGTCCTGGGCACACACTTCAGCTGTCTGTCCAGGACAGCGTGCTTAGTGGTTGGTGAGAGAGAGAGAGGGAGAGAGAGAGAGAGAGAGAGAGAGAGAGAGAGAGAGAGAGAGAGAGAGAGAGAGAGAGAGAGAGAGAGAGAGAGAGAGACAGAGAGAGAGAGAGAGAGAGAGAGAGAGAGAGAGAGAGAGAGAGAGAGAGAGAGAGAGAGAGAGAGAGAGAGAGAGAGAGACAGAGAGAGAGATAGAGAGAGAGAGAGAGAGAGAGAGAGAGAGAGAGAGAGAGAGAGACAGAGAGAGAGAGAGAGAGAGAGAGAGAGAGAGAGAGAGAGAGAGAGAGAGAGAGAGAGAGAGAGAGAGAGAGAGAGAGAGAGAGAGAGAGAGAGAGAGAGAGAGACAGAGAGAGAGACAGAGAGATGAGAGAGAGAGACAGAGAGAGAGAGAGAGAGAGAGACAGAGAGACAGAGAGAGAGAGAGAGAGAGAGAGAGAGAGAGAGAGAGAGAGAGAGAGAGAGAGAAGCGATCAGAGAGAGAGAGAGAGAGAGAGAGAGAGAGAGAGAGAGAGAGAGAGAGAGAGAGAGAGAGAGAAGATGGTGTAGTGGTCTTAAACCTACCCATTGAGTCGATAAAATTCGCTCAGAGTGGGAACCGGTACCGGGCTGCGAACACAATACCTACCAAACGTGTGTCCGATAGCTTAACCACAACACCATCGAGGCCAGTTATACCTATTGAGCTGTTAGAGATCGCTCTGGGTAGCAGCCGATATCAGGACGTGAACCCAAAACTACCATTCCGAGGTCTTAAGCAATACGCACAAACATCCGATACCGGTTTCTCTCTCTCTCTCTCTCTCTCTCTCTCTCTCTCTCTCTCTCTCTCTCTCTCTCTCTCTCTCTCTCTCTCTCTCTCTCTCTCTCTCTCTCTCTCTCTCTCTCTCTCTCTCTCACTAGTAACTTAAGACTACCAGCCTGGATGATGTGTGTCCAGGACATCGTGCTTGTACCTTAGTTTTGGAACATCCCCAAACAGTATACTCGTACATGTAAATCTGTTATAAGAACACTGGTCATGCATGCTTTGTGATGCACGATTAACGTTTACTATTTTCTTAATACTTTATCCTGCAACCAAAAGCTGACTAACTCAACACGTTTCCTCCATACCCTGTCGTTATCTAAATACCTTGGTATCCATTACGTAGATCCGTGGCTGGAGCAGCTATATTTGTTCATTTTATCAGAGTGCATGAAAGAGAGCTTCTTGAACAACGCTGAAGTAACTCGCGAAAGGAAAACGATATGTCCTAATTGATCATTTACTTTGATAAATCTTGTCTTTTCAGTTTAACCACGCACTCGTGGTTCAGTTTGACACGTTGTTATACCTTATTTGGGACCTCCCACGAAAACGTGGGAGGTTTCCTCTCAATTTGTTTTCCATTTAAAGTTAAGTTTGTTTTGTTTAACGATACCACCAGAGCATATTGATTTGTTAATCATCGGCTATTAGGTATCAAATATTTGGTATTTTTGACATATAGTCTTAGAGAAGAAACCCGCTACATGTTTCCATTAGTAGCAAGGGATCTTTTATATGCACCATCCCACGGACAGGATAGCACATACCACGGCCTTACCAGTTGTGGTGAACTGGCAAAGCCACGGATATACCAGTTGTGGTGAACTGGCTAGAACGGGATATGGCCCAATGGGTTCACCGACGGGGATCGATCCCAAAGAGACCGTGCATCAGGCGAACGGTTTTACCACTGGGTTACATCCCGCCCGATCGTTCTCCAGCTGATGTGCGTAACACGTAAGTTTACGTTTACAACATGCAGTTGTAACTCCTGTTGTGCGATTACATGACGTTTATAGGTTTTTGGCATCCATTTTTTTGCCGAAAGTTACATCATTACCAACGATGAATCATTGGAAGGACGATAAGACAAATTAAATAAATGTATTTCAAACTATATTAGTTTGAACTGTTTGTAGCTATACGAATTGTAGTTTAGTCGTATATTGTGTGTTTCTTTGTTTGTTTATACTTATTCTCGTGCTTATGTCCAATTAAGGTTCAAGCACGCTGTCCTGGGCACACACACACACACACACACACACACACACACACACACACACACACACACACACCTCGGCTATCTGGAATGTGTGTCCAAGACAGAGGGTTGGTGGTTAGTTGTTAGTGATCAGTGAGAGAGAAGAGGCTGTAGTGGCCTTACACCTGCCCACTTTAGTCGTTAAAACTCGCTCTGGGTAGGATCCTGACCCGGGATGCGAACCCATCACCTACCAGCCTTATGTACGATAGCTTAACCACTACACAAGGCCAGTCAGTCGTATATTTATATTTATGTGCAAAACTAGGTTCACGATATTTTGTAAAAATGGTCGCAGGCTTCTCCAGATGCTAGCATCTTCCGACGCCTTATTTATGATTCACTGTTTAGCAAATGGTTCGTAAATATTGGCCCAAAATTTGTTTTATTTAACGACACCACTAGAGCACATTGGTTTATTAATCATCGGCTATTGGATTTCAAGCATATGGTCATTTTGACAGTCATAGAGATGAAACCCGTACATTTTTTCCATTAGTAGCATGGGATCCACAGACAGGATAGCACATACCACGACCTTTGATATACCAGTCGTTGTGCATTAGCTAGAACGAGAAATAGTCCAATAAGTCCACCAAAGGGGATCGATCCTAGACCACGTATCAAGCGAGCGTTTTCCCACTGGGCTACGTCCCATATTGGCTCAAAGTCAGCGAGTTTGAAACACACATTATATAAGCCTATAGGTTTCCCTTCGTATACAGTAACTGACACTGACTGGACATGTTATACATACAGAAAATAAACACACGTGAAAATGAAAACAAGAAAGGTTATAAAGACATTTCACTACCACACCATTTCTGTTACGGACAGTGATAGGTCACCACTGTGTGCGTAGTTGGTGACGTCACAGATATTTAAAAATACATTTTGTGGCTAATATATAATTTAAATAATAATAATTAATATACTATAATACTTCCTTCTGAGAATACTAACCGTGTCGATCTGCGAAAGTAGCTAAACATTTAGTACTGTTACAGAATTATATTTGGACCGAATTTACGAAGCCCGTTTTTCTTAAAGGCATATTGTCACAGACCACTGACCTATTAAATGGCCTAACAAAGTATTATGTGAAAAATATGTATTTGATTCGTCCAAAAATGTACTTTATTCAACAATCTAATTAACCATCATACTCAAGTTATTAATGATATTTTGTAAAACATAACTGAATTATGGCAATGGCCCATAATTTAAAAATTAATATTGACATGGATTTCACTCCATCATGGTTTAGTAAAGGTGATTCAATAGTCAGATTTGGTTTCCAAACATTAATGTAATTTTCATGTATTATCTACTTTTGGAGAAATAAGGTCCTTAAATCCGTGACAGTATGCCTTTAAATGTATATAGTTATACGCATGTATGGGGCGGGACGTAGCCCAGTGGTAAAGCGCTCGCCTGGTGCGCGGTCGGTCTAGGATCAATTCCCGTCGGTGGCCCTATTGGGTTATTTCTCGTTCTAGCCAGAGCACCAAAACGGGTAGGCCTTATATCAAAGGCCGTGATATGTGCTATCCTGTATGTGTGTTGGTGCATATAAAGAATCCCATGCTACTAATGGGATAATAAATGTAGCGGGTTTCCTCTCCGTAACTGTTCGCTGGACCAATTGGGCTATTTCTCTCTCCAGCCAGTGCACCACGACTGGTATATCAAAGGCCGTGGTATATGTTATCCTGTCTGTGGGGTGGTGCATATAAAATATCCCTTGCTGTTAATCGAAAGAGTAGCCCATGAAGTTGCGACAGCGGGTTTCCTCTCTCGATATCTATGTGGTCCTCAACCATATGTCCGACGCCATATAACCGTAAATAACCTGTGTTGAGTGCGTCGTTAAATCAAACATGTCCTTCCTTCCTCTAAGACTGTAGCCTATCCAATAGCCGATGATTAATAAATCAATGTGCTCTAGTTGTGTCGTTAAACAAAATAAACTTTTAACTTTTTATACACGTTTAAGACATCAACAGCCTTTGTAAAATCAGGAAATCACGATCAGCTATCGGTATCCGTAACAGTAATTGTGTGTTTGCGAAACCTGTCTGTTATTTTACAATTTACGAAAATATTGACGCAGAGTGTACTGAGTACGTTAACGAACCGGCGTTTCAAAACAACGCCATTTATCTTCTTTTCCACGTCTTTCATGTCAAATGTCTGAAGAATTATTTTAAAATAAGATTTTTCCGATTCTATCTTACACGAGAAGTTTATTGAAAGTGTTAGTCACATTCGTAAATAAATATGCTGTCAGTGTGTTCTTATCACATGGGAAGATAACTAGAAGGGAGTATCTAGAAGGTATAAATATATTGGGGGGGGGGGGGGGGCAAAAGAAACGGGGTTTTTTTTTAAGTTCATCCTTTGTTAAATACGAAAAGCCAATGTATGTGATTCATGCCATTACTTAGCTTCTACAAAGCAGGGTAGCCAGGCCAACTAATCCTGAATTAAATACACATGTATATGATTAAATAACCTCCCCAAACCCACCATTCTTACAAAAATGTTTTTTTTTATTAAAATATGAAACATTTTCAGAGATATATAATTTGGCACTCGACAGTCCTGATAAGATGAAAAATAATTTAAATTAAAAGCTAAATATTTCCCATGACCTTTTAACACAGGGCTACCTGATATTTGATAATATGTAGTCCTCCCCGGTGGGACAGATATCAAGACTTATTCCTATTGGCTTCCCCTTTTTATGGATATTAGGAAGGAAGAGAATGTTTTATTGAACGACGCACTCAGTACATTTTTATTTACGGTTATATGGCGTCAGACATACGGTTAAGGACCACGCAGATATAGAGAGGAAACCCGCTGTAGCCACTTCATGGGCTACACTTTTCGATTAGCAGCAAGGGATCTTTTATATGCAACAACCCACAGACAGGATTGTACATACCATGGCCTTTGTTACACCAGTTGTGGAGCACTGGCTGAAACGACAAATAGCCCAATGAGGCCACCGACGGGGATCGATCCTAAACCGACCGCGCATCAAGTGAGCGCTTTACCACTGGGCTACGTCCCGCCCCCTGTGGATATTACTACAGAACGCATTCCGTTAAACCGTGTTTGCTCTCGTGGCTTTGTCGATCCTTTGTTCATTCTTTTATAGGATCAGGTTTTGAAAGATACAATAGGAAAAAAATATTAATTTTATTCACCGACACCTCAGCACATATTTTAAACTCTGGCTATTTTGGTGTCTAACATATGGTTATTTCAGCATTTAGTGCACAGACAGAAAGAGAGAAGGAAGGAAGGAAATGTTTTATTTAACGACGCACTCAACACATTTTATTTACGGTTATATGGCGTCAGACATATGGTTAAGGACCATACAGATATTGAGAGAGGAAACCCGCTGTCGCCACTTCATGGGATACTCTTTTCGATTAGCAGCAAGGGATCTTTTATATGCACCATCCCACAGACATGCTAACACATACCACAGCCTTTGATATATCAGTCGTGGTGCACTGGCAGGAGCGAGAAATAGCCTAATGAGACCACCGACGGGGATCGATCCCAGACCGATCGCACATCAAGCGAACGCTTTACCACTGGGCTACGTCTCGTCCCCAGACAGAAAGAGAGAATACCTGGTGTCGCCACATAGGCAACTCCAAACGATAAAGCAGCAAGGGACCTTGTATATGCACACCGGCCCAGGTGGTGTCGTGGTTAAGTCATCGGATATATAAGGCTGTGGTTAAGTCATCGGATATATAAGGTTGTGGTTAAGTCATCGGATATATAAGGCTGGTAGGTACAGGGTTCGCAGCCTGGTACCGGCTTCCACCCAGCGCGAGTTTTAACGACTCAGTGGGTAGGTGTAAGACCACTACACCCTCTTCTCTTTCTTCTCATTAACAACTAACAGCTAACCCACTGTCCCGGACAGACAGTCCAGATAGCTGAGGTGTGTGTGCCCAGGACAGAGTGCTTGAACCTTAATTGGATACAAGCACGAAAATAAAATTGAAATGAAATGAAAATGTATATATGCATTCTCTCCAAAGACAGAACACCGCTAATAACCATAGTCTTTGTTGTCGTGAAGCAATGGTTGGGACGGGGAAAAAAACGAGTCCGCTGAAATGATTGGACCTGCTACCTATCGCACTTCAAACGAATGCTCTACCACTGAGCAGCACAACCAACCCCCCCCCCCCACACACACACACACACACACACACACACACACACACACACACCACCCCCGATTTTGAACGAAGGAGGCAACAGCTTTAATTTGTCGTTCAAATCTTCCGAAGCTCTGATTTTCGCCAATTACCTCTTTTCACAACCTAACCCCCCACTAAAAACAAACAAGTAAAACAAACGAGCTAAAAATAAAACTCCACCCCAGCCACCCCCATTCGAGGATGAAAATGCACGTGGGTTTTCTTTCCTATTTATACAGTATAACGATATAAATTTGGCTTGTGCCAAAACCCCACCCCACCCCACCCCCACTGGAGATATCGTTCCTAAGGGCCTGGCTACAGGGGAGGGGTTTAACTTTGAGGTAGGGCATCCAGCTGAAGCTAGGGGCGGGACGTAGCCCAGTGGTAAAGCGTCAGTCTAGGATCGATCAACATCGGTGGACCCATTGGCCTATTTCTCGTTCCAGCTAGTGCTCCACAACTGGTGTAACAAAGGCCGTGGTATGTACTCTCCTGTCTGTGGAATGGTGCATATAAAAAAATATCTTGCTGCTAATCGAAAAGAGTAGCCATTGAAGTGGCGACAGCGGGTTTCCTCTCTCAATATCTGTGTGGGCCATTACCATATGTCCGACGCCATATAACCGTAAATAAAATGTGTTGAGTGCGTCGTGAAATAAAACATTTCCTTCATTCCAGCTGAAGTTTGACGGGTCGCAGGATCCATTTACGTCGGTATACCCACTAAGCGTACAGTTATTTTATATTCTAATCATTGCTATGTACTTTGCCATCTCTTGCTGCTAATCGCCCGACATTCTTGAGTCGTAGAATCGAACAACCTCAGTGGATCCCTTCTTCGATTGTTTTTACCGTGTCTCAACCATTTCCCCACGACTGGTGTATCAAAGGCAGTGGTACGTGATGTCCAGTCTGTGGGAAAGTGCGTATAAAATATACATTTCTACTAATGAAATTTTTAATATATATATACATAGCGGGTTTCCTCTGAAAACTACGTGTCAGAATTACCTGTTTGACATCCAGTAGCTGATGATTAATTAATCAATGTGCTCTAGTTGTGTCGTTAAACACAACAAACTTTAACTTATCCGGCAGGTGAATATTGATGTATTCGTTCTCGAGTCGAGCTGGACCTTGCTTGCTTTCAGCAACAAAGATCGACGATAACGTTCGCAAACGATTTGATTGATCCCTTGTGTGCTCATTCGGTTTAACATGAAGCGCAAAACCCAGTCTAGCGAGTGGGGTTTTTTTCTGCTCTGTCTGGCAGAACTCAGACCAGCATGTGATTTTGTTCTGCTGTGGTAACTAGATATTTCAAATGGTATGTAATACATGTTTTGGAAAGTATTTGCGACTGAGATGTTTAGATTATGGTTAAATGACAGGAATGCATGTTTAACGACTACTTAGTGCCATGATTAAGATAAAGAGTAACCGTTTTATTGCTGCTTGTCTTGGTAAATTTCTGCAATCTAAAATAAGGCAGAAGAGTAATGAAAGACGGAAAGAAAAAAAATGTTTTATTTAACGACGTACTCAACACATTTTATTTACGGTTATATGGCGTCAGACATATGGTTAAGGACCACACAGATTTTGAGAGGAAACCCGCTGTCGCCACTACATGGGCTACTCTTCCGATTAGCAGCAAGGGGTCTTTTATTTGCGCTTCCCACAGGCAGGATAGCACAAACCATGGCCTTTGTTGAACCAGTTATGGATCACTGGTCGGTGCAAGTGGTTTACACCTGCCCATTGAGCCTTGCGGAGCACTCACTCAGGGTTTGGAGTCGGTATCTGGATTAAAAAACGCCCATGGCTCGACTGGGATCCGAACCCAGTACCTACCAGCCTGTAGACCGATGGTCTACCACGACGCCACCGAGGCCGGTATGAAAGACGGTGCCAGGAAATCTGAGTTCGTAGATTTCGGTAACACAAATCACAGTCCCACGGAAAAAAGGAAACGTCATAGTGATTCATACACCTATTCACTTTATGGCCTGTGGATCAAAATTTTGTTCGGTCACCTATAATGTTTTACATTTTTTTTTACATTTTACTGGCGCGGATGCAGGATTTTTGAAACGGGGTGTGTGTGTGGGGGGAGGGGGGAGGAGTCCAAATGTGATGACTGATCTCTCCTTTTACACAGAACAGTTAATATTAATATAATCACGTTTCCCCTTAAAGGTTATGGTCAGTTTTCAGAAAGGGGGATTCTGACCTCTGAATCCCCCCTGCATCCGCTACTGTTTCGGTTTTATAAGGATATCTTTATAATATGTGAAAAATTCAACAAAGTGTAATGACTTAAATTTTGAAGAGGCGAGTTGTAGCCGAGTGGTAAATCGTTCACTTGATGAGCGGTCGGTCTAGGATCGATCCCCGTCGGTGGACCCATTGGGCTATTTCTCGTTCCAGCCAGTGCTCTACAACTGGTGTAACAAAGGCCGTGGTATGTACTAATTTGTCTGTGAGATGGTGCATATAAAAGATCTCTTGCTGCTAATCGAAAAGAGTAGCCCATGAAGTGGCGACAGCGGGTTTCCTCTCTCAATATTTGTGTGGTCCTTAACCATATGTCTGACGCCATATAACCGTAAATAAAATGTGCTGAGTGCGTCGTTAAATATATTTAAAAAAAATAATAATAAAAATTAAATGTTGACCGAATAGTATCATTTCCCCGTAGCATGTCCACATCCTACAAGAGGTTCGGGTACGTCTGGCGTGGCAAAATCGCAGCATTTAAATAAAAGGAACTATTCAAAATCCGAAGCTAATTTTGTAACAGGTTTTTGGCTAATGTGGCCTTTTAAAATTATCAAAAGTAAAATAATACGCTTAAAATGTTCTGGCTTAAAATACGAGTAGGCCTATCTGTATATTCAACATACTTTCGGTCATTCTAGAATCTTAATATAGATTTTTTTCCTATAGTTTTTTCGTTAATTATCAATTTATTTGTTTCTTCTAACCACCTAACACAATTTCAAATAATCAGATCAGAGGAGGACCCGAATGTATGTATGAATATATTATTGCTTTGTAAAGGCTACTGCACACTATCAGCTGAGCGAAAAGTTACTTGAGATTTTTTGCTCAGCTGATAGCTCTTCGATGTATTACGTGACTTGACTGTCCCACTGTCTATGTTTAAGGATAAACTTCTGAACGACAAACTAATAGCCATCTGAAAATCGTATCTCTGCAAAATGCAGAGTTAAAGGGATATTTTGGAAATATGTCTACCTTGACGAGTCACCGCAGTTGTTAGGAGGACTGCCACTACCCGGACGACACATCCTTCCCACTTTACTTGGTATGTAGGACGAAAGCCACTGCTAAGCCTGATTAGTGTAGCAAAGTATGGTAAGCATTGGTAGAATAAAGCATGGGATGGGACTTGAGAATTCTACTGATGAGGATCGATCTTACGACAAATCACATCTTGTGTGAAGGTTGTACTACTGAACAACACCACCACCCGCACCCTCACTTTGTTCAAAGGTGCATAGTCGTTATTTCTGTTAATCGCTTCCATTTGAAAAAAGGATTAGATTTTCTTTGACTTTCTGTCGCCTTTACAAATATTTGAATATATACTCTTCAAAAAAGGTAGGGGAACTCCAATAAGAATTTACAATTGCCAAAATTGTAAGGTATATTAGCTGTGGGGAATGGCTATATAATAATAGTGAATTTATTGAACAAACATTACAACCGGTAATTCAGTATTACAGCAGGTTTTATGACCACCAAAGATCTTGAAGGACGATTGGGGTCAGAAGTGAAATTTGAGAGTTGACGTTTTTTTATCAGTAAATCGCAAATTCAAACAATAAAAAATGACTAAAAACAAAACAATAACAACTGTATGATCAGCAGAATGAAAAAGATTTACAGAAATAATGTCCCACAGTGATTAATGGACCTTCCTGGAAATTGTCAAAATCGAGAATGACACCCCACGCACGTGTACGGGGCAACTGCGTGATGCATGTGCAAACTATGGAATGTGTTTCGGTGTGTTGATAAACAGACCTGAACGTTCTTTACTAGGATGTCTGTGGTCAAAACGTATGTTCGGTCTAATAGTTGATATTAACATTAATATTTCAGGTTCCTCTACTTTTTTTGAAGAGTATATATATATACAGGTAGAATCAAAGTGATGAAGCGGCCGCATGATGCCATCTTAGAATGTCACTGTTTGTCATCTTCATATTCTTTCAGTATATACTAGTATATAAGAGGTTGTAGCATATGTCATTTGTAATTTAACTGTTAGCCCAAAATATTTTTCAGCATCTAATACTCATGATAACTAGGATCTTTAAAGTCAGTGTTTTGTTGTTGTTTTTGTTTGTTTGGGGGGGGTTTTTTATATATTTTTTTTATTCTTTTTGTTTTTTAGGGATTTTGTTGTTGGTTTTTAATGAATCTTATAAAATTAATAGTTGTTTAACACGAGAGTGACCTCATGTATGTATTATGACCTACACAGCATGTTAGATTTGACATTTCAAAGTCTGAGGAAAGATGCCATTTCACACGTATTTCGGGATGTGATTGATGGTAGGTGTTCGTTTATCTCAATCTCTGTGTCTTTAAATAAACGCATGACAAGCCACACAGGTGGGGACGTTACAATGATACAGAGGCTGTAAGAAAAATGTTATCACACTCTACATTACCAGATTAAAATTAGATTTTACGCCAGAACGGTTTAATCGTGTTCAGAAATAGTGAGAGGTATTTTTGTTGAATGCAAGGAGAGGAGTGTGGGGGGGGGGGGGGGGGGGGGGGGGGGGCTGGGTTGAAGGGTTTTTTTTTTTATTGTTTTTGTTTTGTTTGGGCTTTTTGTTTGGGGTGGGGGGGGGGGGGGGTTTGTATGGTGTGGGGAGGTCTTAGAGAGGAAACCCGCTACTGGGGCGTAGCCAGGGAGGAAAAAAACGCCGAGGCAAACCCAGACCTGTACAATAAATATCAGTGTCATAGAAAAAATAAAATAAATCTGGGGAAATTTCAGACGAGGCAAGTGCCTCGTCTGCCTCATGCTGGCTACGCCATTACGCTACATTTTTCCATTAGTAGCAAGGGATCTTTTATATGCGCCATCTCACAGACAGGATAGCACATATTACGGCCTTTGTTATATCAGTCGTGGTACACTGGCTGGAACGACAAATAGCCCAATGGGCACACCGACGGGGATCGATCCCAAACCGGCCGCGCATCAAGCGAGCGCTTTACCAATGGGCTACGTCCCGCACCATTCCGAATCAATGCACAGACAGAAAACACAAGGCTATATATATATGATCTAAAATTCAGATTATTACCTGGGAAAATCATTGGCAAACAAGAATGTTGAGCAATGATATGTTGCCAAACAAAGCAATGCACCGAGCCTTAAAATATCTTGAGCAACTGTATGCGGTTAAATGGAAAGAAATTTAGTTCAAGGATAAAAAGCAAAATACGAGAAACAAACTTGATGAAAGTGCCACATTATTATGATCTGTTGTATAAATTAAGGAATTTTGTAGGATTTTTTGTTGTTTTCTAAACAAACATTTTCTGGAAAATATCTAAATTACGTGACTGAATAAAATGTCAAATTTGATATAAAAATCAAAGCATAATGTAATATTTTTACCAAAATAATTGACCCCATGAATAATGCTTGCACATCAAAAGTGTAATGTAATCCCCTGTACGTAATACGTTCACGATGGTTTCCCCAAGAATATATGTAGCTAAAAATAGCAAGTATTAAGAAAATATACGTTACGTATTGTTGGTAAATCCGTGATAATTTTCACTCTCCTGGTCCTAAATAAATTTACTCATGTCCTATTTTAATTATGGTTAGATATTGTTAAAGTTAAAGTTTGTTTTGTTTTACGACACCACTAGAGCACATTGAATTATTAATCATCGAAGCTATTGGATGTCAATTATTTTGCTAATATTAAAGGCATATTGTCACAGAACACTGACCTATTTAATGGTCTAACAAAGTATTACCTGAACAAATATAATTCGATTTGTCACTAAATGTACTTTATTCAACCAAATCAGAGAATGGATCGTCCGGAGTGGGGGTAGATAACGTTTAACAGCTCAGTGGCAAGCGATCTGAAAGGTCACTACAGCGACTTTTCTTTCACGAACCATCAACCCCTGTTCAGACAGCTGGGGGGGGGGGGGGGGGGGGGGGGGGGGGGGCGTACCCAGGACTGAGTGGTTGAACCTTAGTTAATTGTAAGCACAATAATAAATAAAAGAGAACGCTGGTTAATTACTTTTCCAATATTACAGATAGATGGAGCGTGTACCCAGGACAGCGTGCTTGAACCTTGGTTAGATATAAGTAAAATAATAAATTAAAGAGAACGCTTGTTAAATTACTTATTCCAATATATTTTTGAGCACATACGAACAGTAACAGTCGTTTGGTACTTAAATTCAAATCTTGAGCAAACAATTTTGTTATATATAAAAAAAAAACACATTATTTTAAAAGCATTATAAAAACAAACTACGTTTGACTAAAATAAATAATAAATAATAATTAATTAATTAATTAATTAATTAAAATATTAAAAACAGTAAAGTTGTGTTTATAAAAACTGTGAGTTCATAAAAAGTAAACCAATATACGAGTGTGCTACTAAAACGTATGCAGAAATGTTCCAACATTTTCAGATGTAAAAACGAGTTTATGAATATATATTTAAGTAGAGCCAGCAGTAATGTCATTCATTGTCGGTGAATATAATCCTCTGATCAAAAAAAAAGTTCCACACGAAGTACAAAAAGTCTGCTTTAAACAGTTGCACTGGTGAATAAACTATTATAAATTAGTTCAACATAATCCTTAATGTAATTCTTTCGTTGAAGCCCCAAGAAAGTGTTCTATTCCTGATAACCGTATAAACTGAATTTCCGAAGGATGTAGTTTCAACGTATGTTGCGGTAATATTGAAAATAATGAGAAAACAAATCACTATATCACTACATCACTACAGCATCACTACATCTAAACTGAAGGAATATATACTGACATTCCAAAATCTGAGAGCGCTCCATGCCTGCAAGAATGCTGGAAATGTGACTCATGCCAAAGCAATTGTTGAGGTTACTAATTCAACATTGTAACCAAAGTCTGAAACAGGTAAGTGAAAAGATAGGAAAGGAGCTGCCGAAAGACAAGTATTGAAACAGCACTTCTTTTAATAGCATCCCCTGTCTTCTGAAGAATTCATCATGAATTGAAGACAATATACTTTTCTTTTGATTTCCACTGCCGATACCTCAAAGTTCTGTAAACATCTAAAGCTTGTAGTCAAGAAGAACCGCATACTTGCTTTGATCTCCACCGTAGTTGGCATTCAGCGAAACCTTGGGATCCGTTTTTTCTCTGATTTTTTCCAATGACACATTCCCTTCCCAAACATCCGCCTCTCCCGTCTTCTGAAGATGCTGCCAATCCCCGTCAACCGTGACCGCCACGGATTCGGCTTTCGGTATCTTCAGCTTGAAGTGGACGTTATTCAACTGGTTGTCCCTGCTCAGGTAGAGGGGCTCGTAGAGGAAACCCCCTTCCAACCAAGGTGCGTACTGTTTCGGGAACGGGTGGCAGGGTTTCGTGGCTTGCGTGCAGTTTATCAGGTAGTTGAAGACTCCCGGAAGTTGTCTGCTTTCGTCGCTGGCGGGTAGAGCAAAAATCTGAAATTTGAAGTACCCGGTCTCGGGAAGAATGATGTGGAAGCTCACAAGGTTGCTGTCCGTCTGCTGGAAGGCGTGTTCTTTGCTCGTCTGGTCGCGTTTGACGTTTATTAGATTTGACGTCACCTTCAACGGCTGTGTCGTCTGCAACTTAATCTCCAGCTCGTTGTCGTTGACGTTGATTTCTGGATTGTTGTGCGACATGGTCGACAGACCCAGCTGTGCGAATTTCGGCTGGGGACCAAGGTAGCCATGTGGCAAAGTCGGTTTGTCCGCCATTGTGATCCGGTCAGAAACGGTTTACACGTTTACGCTCTACGACGTGCTGTATGCCACAACTTCTTGGTTCAGCGTTCTCGGCACTTTTGTTTGCCTGCACGGAGCATGAAAGTTATTTTCAGTTTGAAAGCCAACGGTAAAAACACAGCGGATGGGTATTTCAGACGCGCCGGCGAATATCATATTTCTGCTGACGAGCTAAAGAAAGCTCTTCGAGCTGACTCCAAACTGTACGTGCGTGCATTTCGCTTACAGGCATTACAGGAAGCGTTGTCATTACTTTGCAGATTTTTTTTTCCGAAAATAAATGCTTCAAGATATACATTTTTTGTGGCATCTCACAAGGCGACTTCATAAGTTTACCAGACGGGGTGGGGTGGATGCAACGTTAAAAAGGCCCCTATATAGCATTCCAAAGTACGCTATAAAAACAAAAAATAAAATGTAAAAAAACAACCCAGTCCGTTTGTATCAAAATGCTACCGATAAAATGGCATGTAATTCCATAAAATAATAAATAACATTAAAACTCATTTGATAAGTTTTAAACCAATACCAACTCGCATAACTGTTTGCAAAAAAAACACTAAAATCTCTTTGTAAATGAAAAACAGTTTCATAACAAATTGGAATCAAATTCCAAAGGTTTCATCTCCCGTTTTGATACAGGGATGAGTTTTTTTGCTGTCAAACATTTGGTAATTTTTTATATATAGTCTTAGAGAGGAAACCCGCTACATTTATCCATTAATAGCAAGGGATCTTTTATATGCACTTTGCCACAGACAGGAAAGCACATACCACGGAATTTGACCAGTTGTGGTGCACTGGCTAGAATGAGAAAAAAAAAAACCAATCAGTTGAATGGATCCGCCGAGGTGGTTCGATCCTACGACGCAAATACCTCAAGCGAGCACTCAACCGACTGAGCTAAATCCCGCCCCGCGGATGAATGAATGAATGAATGTTTAGACCGGCCTCGGTGGCGTCGAGGTTAGGCCATCGGTATACAGGCTGGTAGGTACTGTGTTCGGATCCCAGTCGAGGCATGGGATGTTTAATCCAGATACCGACTCCAAACCCTGAGTGAGTGTTCCGCAAGGCTCAATGGGTGTAAACCACTTGCACCGACCAGTGATCCATAACTGGTTCAACAAAGGCCATGGTTTGTGCTATCCTGCCTGTGGGAAGCGCAAATAAAAGATCCCTTGCTGCTAATCGGAAAGAGTAGCCCATGAAGTGGCGACAGCGGGTTTCCTCTCAAAATCTGTGTGGTCCTTAACCATATGTCTGACGCCATATAACCGTAAATAAAATGTATTGAGTGCGTCGTTAAATAAAACATTTCTAAGAATGAATGTTTAACGACACCCTAGCACGAAAAATACATCGGCTATTGGGTGTCAAACTATGGTAATGCAAACAAATAAAGTGATGATCAACATCAATATAAAAATCCAAGATTTAAATAAAAACAGTGTAGAGAACTGTGCAAAATACAAATACCACAGATAGATGCTGACTTTTACTCCAAATTTGAATTGTATCTCGAAGAAAACAAGGGGATTTGTGCTGTATTCTCAAAGAGAATGTTACACCCCTGCACCACGGTGAGGTTACAGCAAGCGCAGGGGAAGGCAAGGGATGACACAGCCATGTAATGTATGCCCAGTTTAGCTCTATGTGTACCATATTGCATTATCCACAGGTAGGAATGAATGAATCAATGAATGAATTAATTAATGAAACGAATGAAATTAATTAATTAATGCTTAACGACACCCCAGCACAAAATACACATCCGCTATTGGGTGTCACAAAAGGTAAGTATATGAAAATATTATTTACTAGTATATATAATCATGTAAAACCACAGTGTAAGGAGCTGGGGTATAATACAATACATAAATGAAGGTAAAGTATATTTTTAAATTGTGTATAGAAATCAAAGTGTTTTAAAAAAAAAACTTTAAAATTAATTCTGGATGGAATTTAAAGGATTCCGAAACATTTCTGTTGCCAAACATATCATTTCTCGTCGGCTTCAGATGATCACACTCCACTAAAATGTGGTGCACAGTCAGAGTACACTGATAATGTTCACACTGAGGAGGAGGCTCCTTCTTTGAAATAAATGAATGCGTCAAATAGGTATGACCGATACGGGCACGGCACACGGCTACTTCATCCTACCTGCACCGCCTATAGGAAGACTGCCACTCTCCCAGGACTGGGTACGAACAATTCGGAAAATTCCAACTACAGTCGCTGTTACATCATTTTGCCTTAATTAAAATCCAGTTAAGGTTCACGCACGCTGTCCTGGGGACAGAGTCAAGCAGTCTGGACTGCCTCTCTAGGACAGAAAATAGGGTTGGACAAAACGTGCTGTGGTTTTATTTGGTTAAAGGGACATTCCTGAGTTTGCTACATTTTAAGATGTTTCCGACTAATAAAATATTTCTACGATTAAACTTACATATTAAATATATTTTCTTGTTTAGAATATCATTGTCTCTATATTCAATGTGTTTCTAGTCGTCTTAATATTTGTAAGAAGCCCAAACTGGATCTTGTCTTCAAATAATTTCGTACGTACGAAAAAATATATTTTAGGAAATAAAATGAAATTTAACCTAGTACAAATATTAGAACGATCAGAAACACTTTTAATATACAGCCACTAATATATTATGCAGAAAAATATATTTGATATGTAATTACAATCGTTAAAAATCTCAGTTGGTCGATAACATCTTTAAAATTGCAGCAAACTCAGGAATGTCCCTTTAATTGGTGATCTATAATCGATTAATTTGTGGGTGTACTTTTTAATGAACATAGGTTAATGGTCGTTGTTCTAATATAAAATTTTAAATAATTTGGACGAGTTTGACGGTCACCTAAAATAAAAACGGGAAGCAGACATGTAGAACAATTTTGATGCTTTGACCTAGAGAGAACATTTGGTCTTGACCACTCTGTATGTATTAAATGTTTTGGTAATTTGTTTTGTTTTTAAAGTTTTAATGGCGTAGACTATTTTTGTAAAATATGCTAAGGGAGTTGATTGAGCTTAAAACCTAATAATATGTTTTATATGAGTTTTAACATTTAACAGATTCCGTTCACTAATACATGTATCTATCAAAATAACAATGATCTACATTCTACAAACTTCATTTTTATGTTGTTGTTTTTTCTATTTTCGAAATGCACACAATCGAACTTCTCATCTTTCTTAAATATTTGGTTTGCGTCGCAGAATCGAACCACCTCGGTGGATCCATTCAGCTGATTGGGTTTGGGGTTTTTTGCGATCCAACCAGTGCACCACAACTGGACAAAGACCGTGGTATGTGCTTTCATGTCTGGGGGAAAATGCACATAAACGACCCCTTGCTGCACTATGAAAAATGTAGCGGGTTTCCTCTGATGACTACGCGTCATAATTACCAAATGTTTGACATCCAATAGTCAATGGTTAATTAATCAATCGATCAAGGGGAGAGGAAGGAAGGAAATGTTTTATTTAACGACGCACGCAACACATTTTATTTACGGTTATATGGCGTCAGACATATGGTTAAAGACCACAGCTACTTACAGAAACCCGCTATTACCACATAGGGTAGTCTACCAAATGGCAGAAATGGATTTTTATATGCCTTTCTTCATAGACAAACGTTTTTGTTCAACGACATCACTAGAGCACATTGATTTATTGATTAGGCCGACCGCGCATCAGGCGTGTGCTTTACCACTGGGCTGCGTCCCTCCCCCTTTCTTCGTAGACAGCACAGCGTGTGTACGTGTGCGCATGCGTGCATTTAGTTGTGTATTTTGGTTCGTATTTTTCAATACAAAGCTAGTATTTTGTGTCGAACCTGATGTTACGTAAGAAATATATTAAAACGCCATCTTATAACCGTCATATCTACGCATTCCTAACAGCCACCGCTAAAACAGTAAGGTCTACAAGATATGCAAAGAGTGGTGTGTTTTTAATTGTTTCGCAGATCTGGTAAGATAATTAACCAAACAATTTCTGTGATGTAATGACATTGCCAGACGCTCTTCGTGGAATACAGCGCTTCACGCTACAAGTACACTAGGTTCAACGTCGGTTGTCACGACGCCCCACGAGGCACAAATAGCTGTGCCATGTTCTAAGACCGATTTCCATGAATTACAACCGCACCACATTGAATTGTTGTTTTCAAAGAAACTGAAGTTATATAATACAGGGAATAAAGTTTCTATTTTGTGGACACTTAAAATAATATCTCGTCATAGTATACGTATGTGTGTATTCGTGTGTGTAGGCCTATGTGTATCCGTTTGTGTATCCGTATTTGTGTGTATAAAGTTAAAGTTTGTTTAACGACACCACTAGAGTACATTGGTTTATTAATCATCGGCTATTGAATGTCACCCGTGTGTGTATAGGGCGAAACTTAACCCAGCGGTAAAGCGCTAGTTTGATGTGTGGTCGGTTTGGGATCGATCCCCGTCGGTGGGTCCATTGGGCTATTTCTCGTTCCAACCAATGCCCCACGACTGGTATATCAAAGGCTGTGGTATGTGCTATCATGTCTGTGGTATTGTCTGTGGTATCCCTTGCTACTAATGGAAAAATGTAGCGGGTTTCCTCTCTAAGACTATATGTAAAAATTACCAAATGTTTGACATTCAATAGCCGATGATTAATAAATCAATGTGTTCTAGTGGTGTTGTTAAACAAAACAAACTTTCGTGTGTGTATCGATGTGTGTGGTGTGTGTGTGTGTGTGTGTGTGTGTGTGTGTGTGTGTGTGTGTGTGTGTGACGGAACAGGCTCTTAATTTTGTTTTCGCCTGTGGCGATATTAATTGTTTTAGAGGGCCGTGTGCAGTTCCAATATGCACTTAAGCCCAGGTGGGCACTTTGTTACGTAATACCTCCGCTAGTTCGGTACGATCGGGGTATTGCTGGCGGACTAGGCGTCAGCAAGTCTAGTCTTCTAAGAAAAACATGCCGGCTTGGTCTCTGTGGAAATATCACTTGATAGGGGGAGGACCGCGTTGTGCCCCCAGGCGATATTCGGCTTTTTTTATAAATAGCTAGGGTTTTAGAGATATCAGCGAGAAACATACTGGAAGGCGTCCAGGGTGAACGTTGTCCGTTTGGACTTGGTAATTATATAATTTCTGCTCTGTGTATAACCGCGATGTGATTGATGTGACTTTAAATATTTTAATACTGTATTATACCAATATTATTTAGACGGTGCTGCCGGTAATTTGACGCAGTAAACTGTAGGCTCACTGTTCTAAGATATATATAAAGCTTAACCAGTCATCCTAGAGGACCTAGGTAAACTGTAGGTTATTGTCTTTATTGTGATAGGTACCAGTATTAATTCTGTATTACAAGGTTCCTGAATGAGTAGTTAAGGGTTAAATAAAAATTAACCAGTTAGGAATAGAGTTGTAATTCCTTTATTAATTAAGTTCCCCTGGCAGCGTTTCTCAATTATCACACGTTACTGAATGAGTAGTAAGGGTTAATTAAAAATTAACCAGTTAGGAATAGAGTTGTAATTCCTTTATTAATTAAGTTCCCCTGGAAGCGTTTCTCAATTACCCACGGTGGGTGTTGTGTCACGGTGAAGTGATTAGCATATTGTGTAAACTAGACGCCTAGAGATTAACTAATTAAGTGATCAGTTCTGGGTTGTTATTATTTGTTGTTGTTAATTAACTACTGCGGCAATACATTTGTCAGCGTAGGTGAATACAGATTCCAAAGTGTATTGTGTTTTTGTTGTGTTTTCTAGTGAACTAAACGTGCTATAATAATATATACTTTATATAAGATCTTATCTCTGATCATACCTAGACGAGCCACGCGGGTTGAACTGCCCGTTACAGAGAGATCTAATAGATATACAGTTGGGAGAGATATTTGGATAATCGTGTTTCATTCAGTTACGGGTATTATAGGATCCCCGTGACAGTGTGGTATCCGTGTGTGAGTGTTTGTATGTGTATCCGTGTTTGTGTATTCGCGCGTGCGTGCGTGTATGAATGAAATAATAGGCGTAATCGTTCGGCCTGGTGTTAATTTGTTATAGTTAATTTGTTTTGTAATTTAACATGTCGGCAAAATAAATTGGTTGCAGAAGCATCAGGAGGGGATAAATGAATGTTTATACATATACCTTTTTTGTACTCTTTTACATACTGTAAGGTAATTTACAAATGTTTGCTTGACTCTAATATAGGTCATTTAGAAAAATTACCGCGTGCTTCCAATATATGGTGAACACATTTCCAGTATGAATAAAATACTGTTGCCGACGTTTTACGAGGAAATATGCAATTTGGGTGGCGGGTGTGGGGGGCACTCCACAATCACCATCCCCGCCAGAATTTGAAAAAATGAAAACACAAGAAATTGTTGGGCACGTACGGTAATTGCGGTCAGGGGGTTTTTTAGGGAAGATGGTCTAATAAAATTTGAAATCTATAGGTGCTCTTTTAAAACTTTCACCCAATCCCTGCTCACCCAAGCAAAATCGTTATGAAATGTTGTTTCATAGTAGTGATAAATATTTTCGTACACACCCGTGGTTAGAACATCATCGTTATTTTTTGTAACACATAGTTGTTACACATTACGTTTTATAACAATTCAAGACATAACGGCTGCTCTTAGGGAACCGGTTCAAACCAATCCATGTCAAAATAAAAAAACAGCGCGGTTTAAACGATTAACTGTGGTATAGTAACCTGGCATTGTGTTTGTGACGTGTACGAGTACAATGAACGGGGTAAATAATTTTAGTCGAAAAAGTCAAAAAGATGGAAAATTTGTAAAACT